>NC_053448.1:34057820-34350409 GCF_007990345.1 Gossypium hirsutum | reverse complement strand
ATCGACATATCCAACAAATAATAAAATACTTAAACACATATAAGCCATTTCACATGGCTACCAAAACTTATACATCACATAAAGTACTCGAAAAACAACAATGGGTCGTCCTAAACGTGCCATATCAAAATTCAACCAAAAGAGTACCCAAAAGAGCCTTTGATAGTGGGGCGACTTCGACTTCAAGATCCCGAGTCCGATAGCTGGAGAACCAAAAATCTATAAAACAGAGGAGCAATGGAACGAAGTAAGCAATTTATGCTTAGTAAGTTTTGAGCAAGGAATTCCAGCATAACGAAAGAATAGCACACATTTAGCTAAACGGAATATTCATAATACACAATTTTCCGATATCAAACTTACTTCACAACGTTAACCCTTATGTACATACACAAAAGACCAACTTAGCCGAAGGCCGGTAGCTCGTTCATCAACTGAGCGAATATTTATTTGTAAGGGCTCGATTAAATTCAACACATTCGAACTATCCCAATATTGGATGTTTTCGAGTATTAGCTGAAATTTACAGCAAGCCATTCATACAAAATCACGTACCTCGGAATTTAACCGGATATAGCTCCTCGTCAAGGCCTTCGGACATAGCCGGTTATATAACCATACAATGCCTTCGGACTTACCCGATTTTAAAACTCGCACAATCCTTCGGACTTAACCGAAATAGTATCTCGCACAAAGCCTTCGGGACTTAACCGGAATAATAACTCGCACAAATGCCTTCGATCTTAGTCCGATATAGTCACTTAGCACAAAGCCTTCGGACTTAGCCCGGACAGCATTCAATAATCATGCACATCTAACAATAATCATGGCACATTCGTATTTCATTTCATTTGCAAAACTCAAACACAAGGCACATATCATCCTTGCACATTCGCTCAATAGCCTCACATAGAGCATGATTTTCATTTGCTTAAAACATGATTTAATCACATCGTATTTAAGCTCTCTTACTCAAACTTACCTCGGTGTTGTCGAACGATTCCGCTAACTATTCGACCACTTTTCCTTCCTTATCGGATCTATTTCCCTTGCTCTTGAGCTTATTAAACAAATAAATTGATTTCATCATTAGGCATCGAAAGATGAACACAAGGCACTTACCCATATTTATACATTAGACATTAAAGTCACATACATGTGAAATCATGCATCAACACAACATATTAGCTAATTTTTCCCCTTGGCCGAATATGCATGTCTATTTTTGGGGTCGATTTCAACACTTAATACACACATATACACACTAGTAAAGCATCCTCCCCCTTTCCATCAATTTAACACATGCATTGCTCATAACATGCAAAGTACATCGGCCTTAGCACACAACTTGCTAGCCGATTTCTCCATTTAGCAACCAATGCACATATGTGCTCACACAAAAATGCTAAAAAGGAGGTTCAAGAATCATCAAGTCATCATCACATGCATCATTAACAAACTTCATATTTAGCATGCAATGACATTAACACAACCTCCACCTAGGCCGAATTTTAACTCATCCTCTTGCCTCATCACCACCACATCAAACATCAACCAAGAATGATGCATCCATGGTCAAATGTCATTTCCATCACATAGCAAGATTTAGACCATGGGCTAGGTAGAACTCAAGCTAACAACTAAAACATGCATGCATCTCATGGAACATCATCAAACATACCTTAGCCTAGCTACATGCATGGCCGAACCTCTTCACCTTTCTTCTTCCTTCCTCCTTAAAATTATTGGCCAAGGATGAACCAAAGGATGAGAAATTTTTTTTTCTTTGTTTTTCTTCTAGTTTCGGCAAGTATGAAGATGAGAAAAGGATGAACAAAAATTCTCTCCTTTCTTTCTTTAGCTCACGGCAATGGGGGGGACAAACAACTACACACACATTTTTTTTTGTATTCACCATACTCCTTTTCATTATTTTATGCCCATACCCCTTATTTTATTTGTTTTATCCCAACATTTATGACACAATTAACATATTTTATTTGTGCCATACTTATGCCATAATTTCCATAAAAAATTGCACAATTGCTCATCATGCCCATCATGGCCGGCCACCTTGTTTTAAGGTGGGAAATTTGACATGCAAATCCACCTATTTCATACTATAAGTTATTTGGCCACTACAAATTAGCCTATAGCATTTGCAAAATTTTCACATGAGTCACATTCAAAATTTCACTCACAATTGCAAAATCAAAGCATGAATTTTCACACATGCACTTTCACATGAAATAAACATAGGATATAACATCTAATTATTATATGACTCGGTTTAGCGGTCCCGAAACTACTTCCCGACTAGGGTCAATTTTGGGCTATCACAACTCTCCCCCACTTAAGAAATTTTCGTCCCCGAAAATCTTACCGGTGAATAGGTTTGGGTATCGCTCTTTCATCGAGCTCTCGGTCTCCCAAGTAGCTTCCTCGATCCCGTGTTTGAGCCATAACACCTTTACTAGCGGAACTCTTTGTTTCGCAACTCTTCACTTCACGAGCTAGGATACGCATCGTTCTTCTCATAGCTCATATCGTCTTGAATTTAACCTCTGATGGCTAATTATGTGCGATGGATCAGATCGATAGCGTCGAAGCATCGAAACATGAAAGACGTCGTGAATCTTTTCAAGCTCAGGGGGCAAAATCAATCTATACGCAACCGGACCAACTCGTTCGGAGATTTCGTACGGCCCAATAAATCTTGGGTTCAACTTGCCCTTACGGCCAAACCTGAGTATCTTTTTCCAAGGTGAAACCTTAAGGAACACTTTGTCTCCCACCTGATACTCGATGTCTTTTCGTTTCAAATTCGCGTACGACTTCTGACGATCTGTGGCTACCTTCAGACTTTCACGGATTACCTTTACTTTCTGTTCAGCATCTTTAATCAAATCAACTCCGAAAATTTTACTTTCACCGAGCTCGGTCCAAACAATGGTGTACGGCATTTACGACCGTACAAAGCCTCGTAAGGTGCCATCTTAATACTTGATTGAAAACTATTGTTGTAAGCGAATTCAATCAAAGGTAAATACCGTTCCATGAACTACTGAACTCGAGGATGCAACATCTCAACATATCCTCAAGTATCTGAATTATCCGCTCGGATTGACCATCGGTTTGGGGGTGAAAAGCAGTGCTAAAATGCAGCTTGGTACCAGAGCTTCTTGCAATTTCTTCCAAAATCGTGAGGTGAATCTCGGATCTCTATCCGACACGATAGAAACAGGTACCCCGTGTAATCTCACAATTTGAGAAACGTACAATGCAGCTAGTTTATCCAATGAAAAATCCGTACGTACGGGGATGAAATGAGCCGACTTACTCAGCCTATCAACAACAACCCAAATCGCATCCTTCTTACTTGCTGACAATGGCAGTCCAGACACAAAGTCCATTGTGACTCGATCCCACTTCCACTCGGGTATCATGATCGGCTGGAGTAATCCTGAAGGCACTTGATGTTCCGTTTTCACTTGTTGACATATTAAACATCTCGAAACAAAGTCGGAGATGTCCCGTTTCATACCATGCCACCAAAATTGACGTTTCTAATCGTTGTACATTTTCGTACTCCCCGGGTGAATTGACATTCGGCTACAATGGGCTTCGTTCAGAATCATCGAAATGAGTTCCGAATTCCTTGGAAGACACAAACGATTTCTGAACCTCAAACAATCATCATCATCAATTTGAAACTCCGATTCCTCGTTCGGAACACACTTAGCCCGTTTTGCAACCAATTCATCATCGACTTTCTGAGCTTCACGAATTTGGTGAGTCAATAATGGTTTAGCTTTTAATTCAGCTACTAACACATTGTCTGGTAGAACAGACAAATGCACGTTCATCGCTCGTAAAGCAAACAATGACTTCCGGCTTAAGGCGTCCGCAACCACGTTAGCCTTTCCCGGGTGGTAATTAATGACAAGCTCGTAATCTTTCAACAACTCAAGCCAACGTCTTTGTCGCAGATTCAAGTCTCGTTGAGTCATCAAATATTTGAGACTTTTGTGATCCGAAAATACATGGCACTTCTCACCAAACAGATAATGTCGCCATATTTTTAAAGCAAACACGATGGCAGCTAGTTCGAGATCATAGGTCGGATAATTCCTCTCGTGTGGCTTCAATTGTCTCGACACATAGGCCACGACTCGACCTTCTTGCATCAATACGCAACCCAACCCAAGTAGGGATGCGTCACTATAAATGACAAACTCTTTACCTGATTCGGGTTGCACCAAAATTGGAGCTTCAGTCAAATGAGTTTTCAGTTGATCGAAACTTTTCTGACATTTCTCCGTCCACTCGAACTTAACATCCTTTTGAAGTAGCTTCGTCATTGGTGTGGCTATCATTGAGAAACCTTTGACAAATCGTCGGTAATAACCGGCGAGCCCCAAAAAGCTCTGAACTTCAGTAATATTTCTCAGAGGTTTCCAGTCAAGTATGGCTGAAATTTTGTTCGGGTCAACTCGAATACCCGACGCGGATTCCACATGACCCAAGAAGCTAACCTCTCTTAACCAGAACTCACACTTACTGAACTTAGCATATAACTGCTTATCCCGCAAAATTTGCAGCACTAGCCTCAGATGCTCAGCATGTTCGGTCTCATCTCTTGAATAGACCAAAATGTCATCAATGAACACAACTACGAACCGATCCAAATACGGTCTGAAGATCCGATTCATCAAATCCATAAATACTGCAGGGGCATTAGTGAGCCCAAACGGCATCACTAAGAATTCGTAGTGACCATATCTCGTTCTGAAGGCAGTTTTGGGAATATCTGAATCTCGAATTCGCAACTGATAATAGCCCGATCTCAAATCTATTTTTGAGAACACTGAGGCTCCCTTCAGTTGGTCGAACAAATCATCGATGCGCGGCAACGGATATTTGTTCTTTATCGTCACTTTATTCAGCTGACGATAGTCAATGCACAACCTCATGGTTCCGTCCTTCTTTTTCACGAACAATACTGGTGCACCCCAAGGTGAGAAACTTGGTCGAGCGAAACCTCTATCCGTCAGTTCTTGCAACTGAGCTTTCAACTCCTTTAACTCGGTTGGTGCCATACGATACGGAGCTATCGAAATCGGCGTAGTCCCAGGTACAAGCTCAATACCAAACTCTACCTCCCGAACAGGTGGTAAACCCGGTAATTCTTCCGGAAAAACATCCGGGTATTCACAAACCACCGGCACAGATTCAGGTTTCTTTTCTAATTCTTTGTCATCAAGTACATACGCAAGGTATGCTTCGCACCCTTTTCTTACATATTTCTGTGCCAACATTGCTGATATTACAGCTGGCATCCCCTCCAAGTCCGCAGACTCAATTCGGACTACTTCGTTATTTGCGCACCTCAAATCAATAGTCTTGCTCTTGCAATTCACAATCGCATCATGCACGGTCAACCAATCCAAACCAAGGATAACATCAAATTCATCAAACGGCAAAAGCATCAAGTTCGCCGGAAAACAGGAACCTCGAATTTCCAAGGGACATTTCTTACACACTTTGTCGACAAGCACGTAACGACCCAAGGGATTTGACACCCGAATTACGAACTCAGTAGACTCAATAGGTAAAGTCTTACTGGATGCTAAGGTTTCACATATGTAAGAATGAGTAGAACCGGGGTCAATCAAAGCAATTACATTAGTATCAAAGAGAGTGAATGTACCGGTAATAACATCAGGCGAAGAAGCATCCTCGCGGGCACGTATAGCATAAGCTCTAGCAGGCGCACGAGCTTCGGATCTGGTTATATCATCTCTAGATCCTCTCTGACCACCACCAGTATTGCTCGCATTTCCAGATGGTCTACCCCGAGCAGTGGTAGCACCCGGTCTCCCACTCTGATTTACATTCTGTTCCGACAACCTCGGGCAATCTTTAATGAAGTGGTCAACTGATCCGCATTTGTAACAGGAGCGGTCAGGGAATCTACAACTCCCCGAATGCCATTTACCGCAATATCGGCATTTCGTTCTATCTCGACGTTCATTCCCAACACTGGTGACTGAAGTGCCTCATGTACCTACAAGGGGTCAATCACGATCTCGTCTAAAAAAACCCGAAGTGCCTCTAAACTGGCCCGCATCATCCCGAAATCTCTTCGATGCCTGTTGAAGAGACCTTCCCGAGGATCTTTTACGAAACTCTCCAGTTCCCTCATCAACTCTTTGCTTTTCTTTTCTAAGCTCTTCGGCTTTACAAGCTCGTTCAACAAGTACCACGAACTCTCGTATTTCAAGAACGCCAACGAACATTTTTATATCTTCATTCAGCCCATCCTCGAAGCGTTTACACATAATAGCTTCGGACGAAACACATTCCCGAGCGTATTTGCTAAGTCTAACAAATTTTCGCTCGTAATCAGTAACCGACATGGAGCCTTGCTTAAGCTCAAGAAATTCCTTCCGTTTTGATCAACAAACCTCTGACTGATATAATTTTCCGAAACTCAGTTTGGAAAAACTCCCAAGTTACTTGCTCTCGGGGCACAACGGAAGTCAGAGTACTCCACCAATAGTAGGCAGAATCACGTAGCAAGGAGATAGCACACTTTAGGCATTCATCGGGTGTACAAGATAGCTCATCGAGTACCCGGATAGTGTTGTCCAGCCAAAATTCAGCTTGCTCGGCATCATCGCTATCCATAGCCTTAAATTCAGTAGCCCCATGTTTTCGGATTCTGTCAACTGGGGGCTTATTTAACCTTATTTGGTCAGTTACCGGTGGTATTGTAGGTGCGGGGGTAGTATTTGTCGGGAATGGAGGTTGTGGAACAGCCATATTAGTTCGAATGTATTGGTTGAACCAATCATTCATCACGCTATAGAATGCTTGTCTAGCTTCATCATTCGGATTACTAGCATTAGGTTGAGAGTCTGCCGGCACTGTCCCTTGTGCGGGAGCAGGCGCTACACTCTCAAGATCATCAGCTACCTCTCGGTCACGATCGGGATCCATTACTATAAATAAACACATTTACAATTGTCAGAAATCACCACACTATCAAGTAATCACATAAAACGGCATGTATAGCTAGACCCAAAACATTACGGTAGTCCTAGAATCGACTAAACCGTAGCTCTGATATCAATAAAATGTAACACCCCGAACCCGAGTCCGACACCGGAGTCGAACACGAGGTGTTAACAAACTTTGAAAATTTTCCAGACACTGCCCAATCTGTGTACTAGTCGCTTTAAAAATCATATCTTGAGCTTCATAACTCGAAAATCAGTTTCGTGATTTTTCCCTGAAACTAGACTCACATGCCCATCTACATATTTCTTTCTAGAATTTTTGATCAGGCCAATTAGTACAGTTTATTAGTTAAAGTCTCCCACGTTACAGGAATCGACTACCCTGACCTTTGCGCATTACGACTTGGATATCTCCTTTTACAGGGCTCCAATACTGATGCTGTTTGTTTCTATAGAAACTAGACTCAGAGAGGAATCTATACATATATGGTATGACTCCTAATTATCTATGGTTGATTTATAATCAATTTCCAAAGTCAGAACAAGGAACCCAGAACCCGTTCTGACCCTGTCTCACGAGAACCTTAATATCTCTTAACATACTGTCCGTATGATTGTTTCGTTACTTTCCTATGAAAGTAGATTCTTCAAGGTTTGTTTACATAATTTATTCACTATTTAATTCCATTCCTACTATTTTTAGTGATTTTCCAAATCTACGTCACTGATGCTGTCAGCATCTACCTTTAAGGTAGGCTTTACCTATTTCATGGTTCAACTAGCCCTTTTTGCATACATAGCACAATTTATGAAAGTGATTAACCATCCCCGTAGCCAATCCTTGTCGAGCATATCCACACTAAATGATTATAACATTATACTTAAACACATATAAGCCATTTTCACATGGCTATCCAAAACTTATACATCACATAAAGTACTCGAAAAACAACAATGGGTCGTCCTAAACATGCCATATCAAAATTCAACCAAAAGAGTACCCAAAAGAGCCTTTGATAGTGTGGGCGACTTCGACTTCAAGATCCCGAGTCTGATAGCTGGAGAACCAAAAATCTATAAAACAGAGGAGCAATGGAACGAAGTAAGCAATTTATGCTTAGTAAGTTTTGAGCAAGGAATTCCAGCATAACGAAAGAATAGCACACATTTAGCTAAACGGAATATTTCATAATACACAATTTTCCGATATCAAACTTACTTCACAACGTTAACCCTTATGTACATACACAAAAGACCAACTTAGCCGAAGGCCGGTAGCTCGTTCATCAACTGAGCGAATATTTATTTGTAAGGGCTCGATTAAATTCAACACATACGTAACATATCCCAATATTGGGATGTTTTTCGAGTATTAGCTGAAATTTTACAGCAAGCTCATTCATTACCAAAATCACGTACCTTCGGAATTTAACCGGATATAGCTCCTCGTTCAAGTGCCTTCGGGACATAGCCCGGTTATAGTAACTCATACAATGCCTTCGGGACTTAACCCGAATTTTAAAACTCGCACGAATGCCTTCGGGACTTAACCCGGAATTAGTATCTCGCACAAAGGCCTTCGGGACTTAACCCGGAATTAATAACTCGCACAAATGCCTTCGGATCTTAGTCCGGATATAGTCACTTAGCACAAAGCCTTCGGGACTTAGCCCGGACAGCATTCAATTAATCATGCACATCTAACAATAATTCATGGCACATTCGTATTTCATTTTCATTTGCAAAACTCAAACACAAGGCACATATCATCCTTGCACATTCGGCTCAATAGCCTCACATAGAGCATGATTTTCATTTGCTTAAAACATGATTTAATCACATCGTAATTTAAGCTCTCTTACTCAAGAACTTACCTCGGGTGTTGTCGAACGATTCCGCTAACTATTCGACCACTTTTTCCTTCCCTTTATCGGATCTATTTCCCCTTGCTCTTGAGCTTAATTAAACAAATAAATTGATTTCATCATTTAGGCATCGAAAAGATGAACACAAGGCACTTAGCCCATATTTATACATTAGACATTAAAGTCACATACATGTGAAATCATGCATCAACACAACATATTAGCTAATTTTTCCCCCTTGGCCGAATATGCATGTCTATTTTTTGGGGTCGATTTCAACACTTAATACACACATATACACACTAGTAAAGCATCCTCCCCCTTTCCATCAATTTAACACATGCATTGCTCATTAACATGCAAAGTTACATTCGGCCTTAGCACACAACTTGCTAGCCGATTCTTCTCCATTTAGCAACCAATGCACATATGTGCTCACACAAAAATGCTAAAAAGGAGGTTCAAGAATCATCAAGTCATCATCACATGCATCATTAACAAACTTCATATTTAGCATGCAATGACATTAACACAACCTCCACCTAGGCCGAATTTTAACTCATCCTCTTGCCTCATCACCACCACATCAAACATCAACCAAGAATGATGCATCCATGGTCAAATGTCATTTCCATCACATAGCAAGATTTAGACCATGGGCTAGGTAGAACTCAAGCTAACAACTAAAACATGCATGCATCTCATGGAACATCATCAAACATACCTTAGCCTAGCTACATGCATGGCCGAACCTCTTCACCTTTCTTCTTCCTTCCTCCTTAAAATTATTGGCCAAGGATGAACCAAAGGATGAGAAATTTTTTTTTCTTTGTTTTTCTTTCTAGTTTCGGCAAGTATGAAGATGAGAAAAGGATGAACAAAAATTCTCTCCTTTCTTTTCTTTAGCTCACGGCAATGGGGGGGGGGACAAACAACTAAACACACATTTTTTTTTTGTATTCACCATACTCCTTTTCATTATTTTATGCCCATACCCCTTATTTTATTTGTTTTATCCCAACATTTTATGACACAAATTAACATATTTTATTTGTGTCATACTTATGCCATAATTTCCATAAAAAAAATTGCACAATTGCTCATCATGCCCATCATGGCCGGCCACCTTGTTTTAAGGTGGGAAATTTGACATGCAAATCCACCTATTTCATACTATAAGTTATTTGGCCACTACAAATTAGCCTATAGCATTTGCAAAAATTTTCACATGAGTCACATTTCAAAATTTCACTCACAATTGGCAAAATCAAAGCATGAAATTTTCACACATGCACTTTCACATGAAATAAACATAGGATATAACATCTAATTATTATTATGACTCGGTTTAGCGGTCCCGAAACCACTTCCCGACTAGGGTCAATTTTGGGCTGTCACAACTTCATTCACTTCATTCATATTCCTATGTCATGATTTGCCAATCTGGTTTGCAACATACTCTTGCCCTACTAGAGGCTACGCGACCATTTTCATGTATCGCGATCTGCCAGTTCAATGCTTAATCCATTGAAGGCATCGCCATGAGTTTATTTCCACTTTTTAGACCATATTATCCTTGTAAGAAGCAGTGGATAATGGCTTAAGCATGAAGAAGGGTTTTTACTCTTTAATACCAACATACCATCACCAGACTCACGTCTCCGAACGACCATCTTTCATGTATAGAAATTTCATCTCCTTAAAGTATGAATACTTACCTCAAACAAGGTATAAAAAATGGTATTACACACAAATGGAAGTAAGAAAGAACTTACCAGAAAATACAGTAAGTTTGAATAGCAAGACCTTTGCCCTTATTACGGGAACCTTCAAGGTTGTCTTGAGCTAAAATATGGATAGTTAAATTTATCAGATCGCTATTCCAGAAACTAAACATGCTTGCAAGAAACATTGTCATAAAACCCAAAACCAAAAAGCTTCCTTCCTTACACTAACACATATAGCGCTAATATCATGTAAATAACTATAAAAATAACCTAGGTTTCATCGATAGTTACTAGAGAGCTAAAACAAGTGAAGGAGTTGGCTGAGTATAGCGAACACAACTCAAGCAGATTTCTGGACTTAGGTTTTTAGAAAGAGTGAGTACAGAGAAAATTTTAAAAGAAGATGAATGCCAAGAAGATGTGAAGATTGTTCAAGAAGACATTACTTATATATTTTAACACAAAAACTAGTTTTAGTGGCAAAGTCAAATAATCATATTAACCCTTCCTCGTTTCCTATAACAAGTACTCTCATATAAATTCTAGTCTTATCAGCTACAGTAACTTGGTTCCATTCTAACTAGTTCTCGTTCTACTAACTTAATAGTCCTACCGAAATGGTAACAGCTCTATTAAACTACTAACAAAAAAGTCTAACCCAGTAGAGTGGCATATACTCCACATAAGAGTCCGCCAAACTACCAAGCTTGCCAAAACATAGAATTGGCAAAATTGGCACATTCATTGAATCTTATACCTAGTCGTATTCAATGCCATACTCCCTTGTAATTCACTCTAGGCACCACATCTCAATAAACAATAACCAAATACTAGGACTTCACCGGGTGGGCTATTACATCTCTCCCCCACTTAGGAAATTTTGTCCCCAAAATTCATACCTAAGAATAACTGAGGATAATGATCTCTACTTTGGCTTTCTTTTTCCCAAGTAGCTTCTTTAGTGCTATGATTCTTCCATAAAATTTTAACTAATGAGATTCTTTTATTTCTCAAATCTTTTACTTCTCTTGCTAGAATGTACACAGGTTCTTCTTCATAGGACAGGTTCAGTTCACCTTTTGCCTCTTCAATTCGCACAATGTGATCAGGATTGGATTTATACCTTTTTAACATTGACACATGAAACACATTGAGGATTTTTTATAACTTAAGAGGTAGAGACAACTTGTAAGCCAATAGTGCAACCCTCTCTAAATCTTCATAAGTCCCTACAAACCTCGGACTGAGTTTTGCTTTCTGGCCAAATCTGATGATCTTTTGCAAGGAGAGACCTTTAGAAATACCTTATCTCCAACTTCAAAGGAAATTTCTTTTCTTTTCAAATATGCATATGTTTTCTGATGATCTTGTGCAGCTTTTAAGTAACTATGAATGACAATAACTTTCTCATCGATTTCGCATACTAACTCTAGGCCCACTAGCTTTATTTCACTAAGCTCCATCCAGCAGGTAGGTGTTCTACACCTTCTACCATACAAAGCTTCAAAGGGGGACATCTTCAAGCTAGCATGAAGACTACTATTATATTCAAACTCAACCAAATGAATATACCTTTCCCAATTTACTCCAAAGTCAATGACACAACTCCCCAGTATATCTTCCAAAACCTGAATAGCTCTTTCGAATTGACCATTAGTTTGAGGGCGGAAGGTAATATTGAATTGTAGCCTTGTTCCCAATGATATCTGAAACTGATTCCAGAAGCTCGAAGAAAATCTTGAATCTTTATTAGACACTATGGAATATGGAATTCCATGCAGGCGTACTATTTCAGCAATGTAGAGTTCAGAGAATTTCTCCAAAGAATAATTAGTATACATAGGTAGAAAATGAGTTGACTTAGTAAGCTGATCTACTATCACCTATACAGAATTCTTCCGAGAGGGACTGAGTGGTAACCTTGATACAAAATCCATGATAATTCTATCCCACTTCCATTCTGGAATTTCTAAGGGATACAATTTAACTGAAGGAACTTGATGTTCAGTCGTAACTTTCTGACAAGTTAAACATGATGAAACATACTCTGCAATCTCTCTTTCCATGCCAAGCCACTAACAAGAGCTTTTCAAATCTCTATACATTTGGATGCTTCCAAGATGGACTGAAAATGGTCCTTGGTGATCTTCTTTTAGCAATTCCCTTTGCAAACCATTTCCCACTAGTACAAACATCCTGCTCATCAATCTCAACTCACCATCCCTTCCTAAACTGAAGTTTGCTACCTTGCTAGAAATCATTCTATGGTTAAACGCTTCACAGTGAACATCTTTCATCTGTTCTTCAACAATCTACGAAAGAAAATTTAGCTTCATAACCAGTTTTGCTAACAAGGCTTCATTATCAGACTTAGCCACTTTAGCTTGAAGAGACAATAAGGTTGCCACCCTTTTCCTACCTAACGCATTTGCTACTACATTTGCTTATCGTAGATGATAGTCAATGGTCAAGTCATAGTCCTTTAATATCTCTAACCATCTTCTTTACCGCAAATTCAAGTCCTTTTGAGTTATCAAGTACTTTAGACTTTTGTGATATGAGAATAGGTGACATTTCTCTCTATACAAATAATGTCTCCACAACCTTAATGCTAAAAAAATCGTTGCAAATTCTAAATCATGTGTAGGGTAGTTTCTTTCATGTTGCTTCAATTGGCGTGATGCATAAGCTATGACCTTTCCTTTCTACATAAGCACACATCCAAACCCATTCAAAGACGCATATGTATAGACTGTATACTCTAGCCTAGGCTCTGGTTGAGCTAACACTAGAGCATCAGAACTGTTTTCAATTTCTCAAAACTCTATTGACATTTATCACTCCATACAAATCTCTTTCTTTTTCAATAATTGAGTGAGAGGTGATGCTATCATTGAAAAACCTTTCACAAACATCCTATAATACCCAACCAACCCCAGAAAACTGCGGGATTTCGAAACATTTTTGGGCGAGTTCCCCTCAAGAACTGCTTTTACCTCAACAGGATCTACCATAATACCATTAGCCAAGATGACATGCCCTAGAAAATGCACTTCTTTCAACAAAAACTCACATTTACTAAATATGGCGTACAATTGATTATTACGCAGGGTTCTCAATACAATTCTCAAATGTTTTTCATGTTCGACTTCATTCTGAGAATAAACTAATATATCATCGATAAAGATCACTACAAACTAATCTAAATAAGGTTGAAGCACCCTATTCATAAAATCCATGAATACCGCAAGTACCTTTGTCAACCCAAAAGACATTACCAAAAATTTGTAGTGCCCATACCTTGACCGAATGGTTGTCTTATGTACATCATCGCTTTTAATCTTTATCTGATAATAACCCAGCCTTAAATCAATCTTAGAGAAAATTGTAGCCCGCTTAATTGATCAAATAAATCCTCATTCATTGGAAAATGGTACTTATTCTCTATTGTAACCTTATTCAATTGACGGTAATCGATAGGCACATAGTCTTATCTTTTTTATTTACAAAAAAAATTGGTGCACTCTACGGTAACACACTTGGCCTAATAAAGCCCTTATTCAGTAGATCTTGCAACTGCTCTTTTAATTCCTTAAGCTCTAACAGTGCCATCTTATACGGAGTACATGATATGGGAGTTGTTTCAGGTTCTAACTCAATCTCTCTCTCCGAAGGCATACCAGGAAGCTCCACAAGAAAAAAAATCTATAAATCCTCTAACAACAGGAACTTGACTAATCTCACTCTTGGATTCGGGTGTGTCCATGATGTACGCCAGATAATCAGCTGCGCCCTAAACAATCATTTTCCTGATGGACACTGCAGAAATTATTCTATTCACCAATTCAGTCACCACCTCAATACCTTTAGCAGTTATTAGGCATACTCCTCAAGTTCGACAGTCCACCATGGCATTGTGTCTTGTCAACTAATCTAATTTTAGGATTGCATCAAACTCATGAAAACTCAACATCAATAAGTCCGCCAAAAATGTATGTTCGTCAAAAACCAGTGGACAATCCCTGATCAACTTATTTACCACAGTACTCTGACCCAAAGGGTTTGTTACAAGCACATTTGTTTCCGAGTACACCATGTCAAGACTTATACCCTTTACTACCTTATTACATATGTAGGAATACATAGATCCTGCATATATTAAAACATAAATATTGATTCCATGAAAATAAAATCTACCAGTTATGACCTTAGGTAGATTCGTATATTCCTTAGTCTTCATCACATAGGCTCGAGTTGATGTACCAAAACTTGACTTACTAAAATTCTTCCTCGATGATCTCTTTACTGACCCAGTTTAGTTTCCACACCAAGTCTGGTCTCATGCTGAAAATTTTGTGGGCTCCTAACTAATTGTTTAGTGTTGAATTCAGACTTAGACGGGCAATCCTTAACCAGGTGATCTTTGGACCCAGAACTGAAATAGGCTCTTAATCTTTTCCTGCATTCGCCACTATGGCTCCTCCCACAATATTCACACGTGTTTCTCACCACTCTTGAACCACTAGAGCTTGCCATAGAAACGATTGGCCTACTGTACCTTTCATGCTTTAAATTTGTAGTCTGTGAATCCTTCCTCGAAGCTGAAAAAGTGTGATCTTTAGGCTTTTAAAAACTCGACGGATGTGGGGGACTTGACCTTCCTCTTTTCATTTTCTCCTTCTCAAATTCTTGCTCACATCTTTAACGACCGACTCTATCTTATGTGCCTTGGTTGTTATTACTACCTGGGTCGTGTATTCTAAAGCTGCCACTAAAGCTCAGATTTCATCTTTAAGTCCATATTCAAACTTATCGCACATTTCTTTTTCTATTTGGAACATGTTTCAAGCGTTATCACTGGGCCTGAGGAACTGCCGCTCGTACTCCATTACAGACATTCTGTCTTGTTTCAGATGCAAAAATTCTTTCATTATCTACTCAACAAACATTTGATTAATGTATCTTTCTCTAAAATTTTCCAAGAACAATTCCCAATCGATTATATGCTCAGGGGTCACATTAACCATGGTTTCCCAACATTGATAAGCCTCCCCTTCTAACAATGAGATGTCACACTAGAGACTATCCTTAGGAGTACATTTCAGTTATTTAATTACCGTATATAAATGAGATAACCATTGATCAGCCATAGTGGTGTCATCTCCTTTATCACTAAGGAACTCCTTGGCACCCATCTCCTGAATCTCTCTATAGGATCAACCTTAGGTGGACTCGTAGTAGGTATTGCTGGAGCAGGTTGAGTCGGACGAACCACTTTAAGTTGTGCTTGTTGTGGCTAGGGTTCTTGATGGTTTCCCATAAATGAGTCGAACAATTGATTCATCATTATGAAAAATATATTTCTAAATGCATTCTCTACATTACCCCCATTGTTACAGTAGTAACTTATTCTTGGGTAGGCACATTGTTTTCCATTTCTTTATCTATGGCTTATCTAGAACTATTAGGCATTTTTCTTATTTCACTACAAAAGAAGATTTATCTTAGTACGTAATGTTAAGGACTAAGCCAGAGGTGTACTATGCACGATATATGTGTGACACTGCCTTCAAGTTTCTAAGAATCAACTAAATATTGGCTCTGATACCAAACTTGTAACACTTCGAACCTGATCCTTTAAGAGGATTCTAGAATGGCGTGTCACTACATTAAAATTATTAACTTTAGACTATTTCTGGCGTAAATGAAATTAAATAATTTGTCGTTCAAGACTAAATAAAATAGTATGCTTTTAAAACCATAAATATGATGTCTACAAAACCAACTAAAAATCTAACTAAGGCAAGTGCACCTATGAATTAATAATATAGCTACGATGAACAAAGATATCGTTCTCATGAGGACTAAAAGTGCTAGAATTAACCGTCTTTCTATTATTTAATCGAAAAATTAGAATGGCTGATTGATAACTAAAAATAACTAAATTAATTAACTATGAACACGACAAAGAAAAAATTAGGAAAATAATCGAATAATAACCAAGAAGAGTGACAATACCCAAGAAAGAATCCACCTAGATTTCATCTGTCATTATAAATCCAAATTACGCAATTTCTTCACTTAGTATCTTGATCTGTAGAAATCCCTAAATTATGCTAATATCTTTATTTAAGAATAAGAACAACTGACTCTAAGTTGATTAATCAAAATTTCTTTTTAATTTAAACCACTATTATCACATTAACTCAATCAATGGATTCTCCTATTAGATTTGACTCTAAATCGGTAGATTTATGTCCTATTTCTAGGATTGCATGCAACTCCACTCAACTATGAAAGATCTACTCTTAAACAGGGTTTATTCCTCCTCTAATTTAAGCACATCAAACATGGATCAATAATCTAGAAATATCAAACCAAGAATTAAGCACACATAATTGACAACAAGATCTAAATATTTATTACATAAAATAGAAATCAAATGAAAAAAATTCATCATAGGGTTCATCTCCCTAGGTATTTAGGAAATTAGTTCATACTAGCAAATAAAAACATCTAAAATGCAGTATAATCACAAGAAACAAAGAAACTCATAATAATCTCCAAAGAAATCAAAAGGGAATTTTCAATCTTGATGAAAATCTACTTTAAAATTCACTTCAATGGCATTTTTCGAGTTGTTTTATTGAATATTCTATGACGACACACTCCTATCTTCATATTTTTGTCATATATACATCTTAGAATGCTCCAAAAACATAAAAACCACATTTTTTCACTGGTTTGGAGTGTAAATCACGAAATCAATACGACCTACCACATGGTCGTGTGACAGCCCGTATGGCTCACATGACCATGTGGAATGGTCAAGTCCATGTGGCTCTTGTAACTTGCTCCGATTTTTCAATTTTCGCACTTTCACTCATTTTGCTCCCAAATGCTCTCCAAAGTATAAAAACATTAATTTAAAGGATTAGGAGCATAAAATTCACCATCTACATCGAATAATTACCCAAAAACACATTAAGAATGAGATTAAAACATGTTACTTTTAGCACTTATCAAATATCCCCACAGTTAAGCGTTTGCTTGTCCTCGAGAAAAGTCCTCAACCCACAATCAAGTTAACTTTTCTCAATTTATTGTTTCCACCGAATGCCTTGGGATAATCTATAGATAATCATGTAATGGAAATTCACACTAAAATGACACTAAATAGCACAAGCAATTGAAGCAGAAAGTTTCAAGCTTTAAAAACATTAAACATCTTCCCTATCTTAATAATTACTTGAAATTCAAACTCAACAAGAAATAATGTCGTCACTAAAGATTCACTCAAAGCATTCAAAGTGTTTAAGATTTAAGTAATATGCACTCAATAGTCAAATAATAAATGTCATTACCATAGGATTGCTTGAAAATCAAATTTCCACCACTATAGAATGAGATGACATACCAATCAAGAGGTCTTTACAAGGTTGTAATGGGGCTTAGGTTAAAGGTATGGAAAATGTCAGAAAAGTTGGTTAAAATAGAGAATCGAGTTGATAAGTTACCAAACTAGAAAAAATCAAATACTGAATTAAAAGAATTTACATCAACAAGAAAAAAAGAATAAAAATGAGCTTTTTAATACAATATGAAACTAATGATTCAAGCTCAATAATTTTTTTTTTCTTTTTTTTTCTTTTTTTATATTTTTTTATAACAAAATAAAATTCAGCAATTCAAACAATGAAACATTGTTAGACAACTAACCAAATCAAATCTCGACAAAAAGAGACTCAATAAAAAGGATAATTTTACAACATTCATATGGGTTATGGGTTAACATTGACAGGTTATAAAAAATGTGTTAGGATCAACAGGGCTTACTAAGGGATAATACAATAGGTAAGCTGATTAAAGCTTAGGTGGGTTAAATCTTAAGTGCCTCTATCATCTTAGTATATCAAATCAATAATGTGTTTCGACATGTATAACCGAAACAAGTTCTAGAATAAAAAATCAAGTCAACATACTCACAACTAAAAATAAAATGAGCACGAAATAAAATATATGCTCTGTAGGCTCAAAAGCTCATAAAAAATATGGTTTTAATGTTAAACTTGTAATTTTAAAAATTTGAGATAATTTTTCATTTCAGGGAGACAACCTCAAATAATAATTTTTGAAAAAAAACTTGTCTTGTTTTACTCTCTCATGTCTTAAAATATAAATCAACCAATGTATAAAAATCCACAAATAAATTCCAAAACAGAATCAATGAAAACTCCAAATTAAAAGAAATTAGTTCAATGATAGGTGTGAAAAACTTAGTTAAACACAAGCAGTAATTCAGGGATTTTATTGTATAAACATATAAACAACCCCTCCACACATAAGATGTACATTGCCCTCAATGTACAAACAATTATAATCACATAATAAGCACAATATCATAAGGGAGGGAGAGAACTGAAACTGCCCTGAATTTGGATGAATTCGCCAAAATAGTGAAAACCAGAATCGTAGGCGAATCTAAATGAAGTACATGTTTTCGAGCAAACTAATAAGAAAATAAAAAAAATAAATAGGATAAAGAGATAACAAACTAAAAAGCAACCAACAAAGTAATAAAAACAACAATGCATAATTAAACGAAAAACAAAAACATACAAGTCTAAAAAATAAAATAAAAACAACTAACAAAAAATTGAAGTACAAATGGAAATAAAAATAAAAATAAATAAATAGAAAACTAAAATGAATCAGTGATCGACGTCTGGTGGTAAGTCTAAATTGTGAGGTGCAACATTAGGTGAAGAAATATGAAAGTGCTGCCATATCCACTGTAGATAATCCTTAATGCCATCAAATCGTGCTGACTCCTACCTGACATGCTCAAAATGTAACTACTTGAGGTGATCTATCTGCTCTATCTACTGCTGCTCAGAACGGTCTATCCAATCAAAGTATTGCTGCTCAAAGCGGTCTAATCGCTCAGAAATATTGTCACGTAGAATAGAATGCGTGACAATGGAGTGGCTCGGAGGAGGAGGGGAGTGAGCTAGGTCCGAAAACGAGGTCGCACCTATTGTCTTTCACTTTATCGAGGTAGGGATAGCTACTTTAGATTTACCTCTAGTGTTAGTCATGATGTACCATAAAGTACAGATAAAAAAACACATAACTTAGTAGCACTACAAATTAAATAATAGATAATCAAGTTGAGATAAGAACCATAAATGCCTAAGTTCAAGTCACTTCTCAATGAACACCAATTCACTCATGATGCTAAAACTAGTAAAGAAAAAAAATCTAATCCTAAGACTGAGGGTAAAATTAAAGTTAACGAACTAAAAACATCTCAACTGCATTAATAGTAGAATAATAAGAAACTAATAACAATAAATAATAATTGTAATAATAATAGTAATAGTAATAACTTCAGTATAATAATATTATTAATAATAATAAGAATGATAACAATATAATAATAAAAATAAAAATAAAGAAATAAATAATACAATAATAAACAAAAATAAAACAAAAAGTAAATGAGAGGAAAAATAGTGGGAGTCGGTTGACGGCAGTAGACAGTCGATGGAAGGATGGTGCAAGGTCATCAGGCGTGAAAGCGAGGCTCCGAAAAGGACAGGTCGATGAAGAAAGATGAAAGTGGGATGCATGAACAGGGAAAAGGGCTATTCATGAGTTAGGGGGGTTGTTCGTGAGTGGGTGGGTGGGGTGGGGACTAAAAGCTTCGATGGGGGTGGAGGCGTAGGGAGCAATGGTCGATTTATGAAGGGAGAAGGGGATTGACGGCTATAAGGCATGAAGGACAACAAGATAATGGCAATGCAAAGTGGTTATGGAGAGGAGAGAAGGTCAGAGTTTGGGGAAAGATGATGTGAATGGATGGATTGATGAGCGAGAGGCACACTGATGATGAAGTGGAGAAGGACAATGGCCACGACGATGAATGAAAGGATAACTGGCAAGGGACTTGGCTAAAATGGCATGAAGGTTTAGGTATGGGGGAACGACAGCGTGAGGAGGAAGAAGAAGGAAAAAAATAAAATAAAAAATAATAAAACCTAGCTTTGAAACATGGTACATGACCAAGTTATAGGCCATGTGAGCCACATGGCCGTGCATCTACACCTAGCCCATGTGCCATTTGAAACATTTAAAAAATAAGCTCTAATATCCACACGGCCATGTGTTAGGCCGTGTGTCACATACGGCCATGTGCCAGGCTGTGTGCGATACTCGTTCACTTCTCCCACGCCTATGTGGAAGGCCGTGTGGGTCATATAGTTTATCACACGTTCGTGTGCCAGGTCGTGTGTCTCACATGGCTATGTCTACAGGAAATTTAACTCACTGATGTTATGTGTGTCAAAATAAAATTGGAAAAATTAGCTCCGGTATGCACATGACCTTTGACACGTTCATGTTTCTAGGCCGTATGTCCCACACGGTTGTGTTTATAGGCTTTGTGGATCACCCCAGACCGTGTGGACCATTTTTTTAAAATTTCTTTCAAAAGCTTTTTTAAAAAAAATTCAATTTTTCTAAAAAATATAAAATTAAAATGAATAAATAAGTAGAATAAAAACACTCAGGTTACCTCTCGAGAAGCACTTATTTAGAGTCTAAGCTCGACTTCCCTTTTCAACCTAACAGTTAAGGCGGACCTTGGAGCCAAAGCTCCTCTCTCTCATTGTCATTATTACCACCAAAATAAAGTTTGAGATGAAGACTATTTACCTTGAATGTGCATAATCAAGGTGTGTTACCTTAATGGTTTCGTATGAAAATACGTTTTGTACCACAATGGGTTCAACCTTCTTGACTTAAGCTCTGAAAAGAACATTTGTGGATCTAATTTGTCTAGTAGTACTTTGTTTCCAACTTTGAATTGATTCGTCCTCTTTACATGCACTCTATGGCATTGCTTAGTTATTTCTTTGACCATTCTTGGGTTCTCATCAACCTTTATTCGCTATTCATATAATTCATCGAGTTGCACCATTCGCTCTCACTCATCCCTTATTTTTTCACCTTGAGATGGATACTATTCGAACACGTATTTATAAGTAAATTCCTACAAAGAATTTTGAGCCACATGATTAATAACATTAACAGAATAACTAGTATCATCTCGGTCCTTAGGAACTCTAACAAAACCACGTGCTTGAAGAGTAATCTTTTCATCACCTACACTCAACACAAGTTCACCACTACCCACATCAAAAACAGTTCTAGCAGTGGCTAAAAATGGTCGACCTAAGATCATGCGTATCTCAATATCCTCATCCATGTCCAATATATCAAAATCGACCTAGAATATAGATTTATTAACTTTAACAAGTACATCTTCAATAATACCCCTAGGATACTTAATTGATCTGTCAGCTAATTGAATATTCATCCTAATGGATTTTGGTTCCTCGAGACCAAGTTATTTGAATATTTTATAAGACATAAGATTTATACTAGCCCCCAAATCAGCCAAAACTTTTTCAACATTTAAACTATCAATAAGACAAGGAATAGTAAAACTCTCTAGATCCTTAAGCTTATTGGGTAGTTTATTTTAGAGAATGGCCGAGCAATCCTCATTGAGCTTCACGGTTGACAAGTCATCTAACTTCCTTTTATTTGTTAACAACTCCTTACAAAATTTTGCATATTAGGGCATCTGTGAAAGAGTTTCAAGAAAAGGTAAGTTAATAAGCAATTTTTTTTAAAAGCTCAAGAAATTTACCATATTATTCTTTTATGTAGTCTTGTTTTAATGCTACCGGATATGAAATTCATGGTTTGTATCTCTAACCACCGGCTTATGCTCTTTGTTACTTTCCTCAACCCCATAACTTTTTTCAAAAGCTTCTAGACCCTTCCACACTTTGAACAGTGATTGCGTGGACTTGCTCTTTTGGGCTAGTTTTAGTGCTACTAGGTAAACTGCTTTATTGTCTCTCCGAAACTAGTTTAGCTAGCTTTCCATTCTAATTTTCAAGCCCTTGAATCAATGCTTACTAATTTTTTAGAGGTGTCTTAGTGTTTTGAAATCGAGTTTTGGACATTGAAATAAATTTAGTTAACATCTCCTCAAGGTTCGATTTGTTTTCTTGCTGATAAGGTTGCTGAAAACCCGGAGGGGGTTGTGACCTTTGATTACCTTGACCACCCCAAGAAAAATTTGGATGATTCCTCCATCTTGGATTATAACTATTGCTATAGAGTTATTTTGAGGTCTAAAATTGTTACCCATAAAGTTGAGTTGCTCATGCTCCATGTTAGAACCGAAGGGTAAAAATTCTCGATTGATCATCCCCGCTTCAGTTGCATCACATTACATTACCAGATTCATCGTGTTAATGCAACTCAAACCATCAATCTTTTTACTCAGTGCTTCCACCTAACTTACCAACATAGCAACTGTATCTATATTAAAAATGTTGGTTACTTTAATCAATTTTGTTCTCATGACTTGCCACTAATAGTTATTCAGTGCCATCCCCTCAATAAACTCTTAAGCTACCTCAGATGTCTTATTATTCAATGTTCCACCAGCTACTGTATTAATTAGTTGCCTAGTCGAGGGATTTAAACCGTTGTAAAAAGTTTGAACTTGTAACCATAGAGGTAACCCATGATGAGAGCACATTCTCAAAAGATCTTTACATCTTTTTCATGCATCATATAATGTCTCTAACTCAATTTGAGAAAAAGAAGAGATGTCATTCCCTAACTTAGCTGTTTTAGCCGATGGGAAGTACTTGGAACGACGAAAATGTGCAACTATAAACAATCGCAACAAGTAATAAAGTGACAAGTAAATGTCGAGTTATCGTACCCACAGGGACTGTAAAAAGGAATATTTATGAAATTAATGTTAAAACACTTTGCTGATGGGAAATATTTTGGTTTAAAGATGATTAAAAACTAAATGTTAAAAACTAAGTAAAAATAATTAAAAATAAAAAGGTTCTATTGCACGATTTCAAATAAGGTTTAATCAAGATGATATAATTGTATAGGATTAATTACATTCCTTTAACTTAGAATTATTAAACTTATGTTTATACTCCTACGAACAAATTCACGACAACTCGATAATTTTCTAACCACTGCTCATACATACTTATTAAATTAATCAATCTCTTGAACATTTTTCAATGTCAATCCAAGCAATTAATCAATCTTCACAAACATATAAAAGATCAAGTGAGGTAACAGAGTATTTCTACCTTGAAACAGTTTAATCACAATAATCTTGCAAGTTCTGCAAGGCATATGTATCGCCAAATACAATGCTAAATTAACTTCAGCTACCTTAGAAGAATAAACATGCACTGATTAAGTATTGTGTCGATTAATTACAATTTCAATACGATTTAATAATTAATTCATTAGTTATCTAACAATTAATATTGCAAGAATAACTTAGGCATGATTTTACATAATCAAGCATCTTACCGAGGCCTATAACAGCACAAACACAATTTCAATAATTCAAGCAGGCAAAATATAATCAACCCAACACGAATTAAATTCAAGCTAGATTGATTAAAATAACCAGTTCAATAGCATAAATATTCATAAACATGTTTGTCAAAACAACAATGAAATTTAAAGAGATCAGAACAATAAGCAAATCCGGTGTTTCTCTGTGGCTTGACTGAGTTCTCTATTCTTCGTTCTCCGTTGTCCTCGGCTCTCAAGGTGGCTTATGAACACTTTAATTACTGCTCAAAAATGGCTGATGAGGACCTCTTTCCCAAGAGAAGAAATCGACACTTGAACAAAAGGGAAAATTTGAAGGAAAAGTTGAGAGAAAGTGAGAGAGGAGAAGAGAGAATGAGAGTGTGAGGGATGAGTTGAATGATCAGCAAGGGGTGGCTTTTATAACTGATTGGGGATGCTAAAAATAGCAAATCCCATCATCCGAAGAGACCCTCCTTGGCTGGCCACACACATGGCAAAGTTGAGAGATTCAACTTTGCTAAAAATAGTCTAGGGCAAATCCATATATCCACATTTTTTGGAGGGGTTTGAATGCAAGGTTGAAAGTTCTTCAAGGGCTTCTTTGCAAGCTTATTTACTCAGCTAAAATGCTGATTTGGGTCAGCATATGGACGGTTCTGGGCAGCCCAATTGGTGGCTGGTTCGGTTCACTAGATTCGATTCAACCAATGCGGTTCAACTAGACCCTTTTTTCCATAATTAATTAATAATAATTTATTTAGCCCAAATTAAATTGAGAATAAATTAAAATTAATTATATTATGAATTAACACACATTTTGAACCATCTTAGGCTGGAAATAAATTTTCCTCGATGCTTCAAATTTCTTCTCGGTTTTATTCTTTGAGCATTGTCTATCGAGCCAATTTTCGCCCTTTGTGCGAATCTGTCGAAAATAGTCAAAATTAATCAAAATTAACTATAAAATTAATTAAAATTCATCATGTTCATATTTTTAACATAATTTAATTATTTTATAATATTTAATTATTTTTCGACAAGAATTTAACCGAAATAGCATGATTTTAAGTTAAAAAGGGCATGTAAAAACACATAAATTTTCGTGTTTCCACACCGCCAAACTTAATTCATTGCTCGTCCCGAGTAATGCACAAATTTGAAAAGAATTTTCTCGGAAACACTTTTTGAAAAACTCCTTCAGAACAACATTCTTCCCAAAATCATGAAATCAATATACTTATGCTCGAAACCAAGAAATTTGATAATTATGCTACTCAAGTATATATATCGTTCAAATTAATCTCAACAATTACTACAATAACAAAATTAGACTAAATGTTTCTTAATAAATACATGTTATTCCCTACCAATTTGATTTTAATCCCTTATTCAAAATTAAACTGCAATCATTAAGCTTAACTGATGTCTTCATATGTTGAGCAGAGCAATTTCTCTCCACTAATGTAGGTAACATTGGAACTTTTAATCAATAGGTCTTTAACAAGGTTGTAACGTGGCTGGGCTTAGGGGTAGGTAAAAGATAGATAATTTTAGGTTTAAAAAAAACCCTAGACTAAGCTTTTATCAGACCTTTCGAAATAATTACCTTCAATACATAAACTTTTCTTTCCTTTTCACATGCTCTTTAGTGCAATTTACTTCAAGTACATATGCTTTTTTTTTCGAGTATTTTACTACATGTACTACAATTTTTAGAGCATTTCATACTTCTTTGCAACTCCCCCAAACTTATTTTCAAAGAATACTCTGAATAGTACTGAGTCTAGTGTTTGGGACATTTTTAAGATAATTAAGAAAAGTGATGGCTAACTTTGTAAGGGTTAAAATAAAATTAGGCAATAAAGTCTCAAAGTTGGGTTTCAAAGGATAAAAATTTCATCATGGTTGGCTTGAAAGACTCAAATGGTCCAAACAACAGTTGCCTAAATCATTTTCAACGTTCCATGCTTCTTGGGATTTCGCCTCAAGAAACTACTAAGTCAACTCTAAAGACTTAAACTTTCAAGCATGCCTAACTTTCCTAAAGAACTCAAATTTTATGGTATGATTTGCACGCTTTATTAGAAATACATTTCATGTCATTATTAAGCTAACATAAGAATTTATTGAAATAATCAAACTTTATTCATACTTAAATTTAGTATACTTAACAAAATTCAAATTTATTGAACAAAAATTTATCATAATCATAATTAAAAGAAAATTTTTATTTTGAGTGGAAATAATTTCAATTTTCGGCCCCCCCAACTTAAAATGAACAATGTCCTCATTTTTTAAAGTGAATTGATACTATACACCAGATAGGATTCCAGAAAATAGGAAGTGAGTCAATTTGACTGCTTAAGTACCAAGCTCTTCCTATATCCAATCCTAGACATGTATATACCTATTGCCACACTTTAGACTTTACTACTTGTCCATATTTACTTTTGATTCCCATCTCTTATTTTATTGCGCAGAAATAAAAAATTTCTGATTCATCCTAATTCTAAGCTAAGTTGATAAAAATTAATATACAAAATAATAAATAATATAATTACATATTAAAGTTTATCAAATTATTAATAATATTAAAGATATTTATTCTAGATGCTTTTTGAAAATATTCACAAAGGAAAGCACCTAGTTTTTTTATTATTTATAGAAAGAGTGACTAAATTTTAAAAAAAATTCAATTAAGTCCCTAGACTTAATGAAAATTTAAAATTGAGTTGCAAATTAAAACTTGGATCAAAATTGACCTTTTTATTTGAAACTAAAAATTTGTTTTTCCATTTAGGGGATAATTTCTTGGAAAATTATGTCAAAATAAATTCCCAGGAAAGATTGGAGGGGTCACTAACAGTCCCGCTTAACTTCCAATCTCCTAGACAGAATTTATTTAAACATACTTTACCCGAAAATATACCCTAAATCAAAAAAGACAAACGAAAAATTAAGTATCCGATAAAATGAACGAGATTTTATCCCGTTCAATTTTATCTCCCCAATAATGTTTCAGGCGCTGAGCATTAACTCGGAAATTACCTCCCTTACCTTAGAGTTCAACAACTCCGTATGGATAGACTTGGTGAATCGTAAATGGACCGGACCAATGTGATTTTAGCTTATCTGGAAAGAACTTTGATCTAGAATTGAACAACAAGACTTGCTGATCTGCTTCAAATTCTCAAACTCGAATGTAGTTGTCATGCCATTCTTGAGTCTTTCGTTACGTAATTTGGCATTTTCATATGAGAACATTCGGAACTGTTCTAACTCATTGAGTTGGAACATCCGTTTCTCTTTCGCGAGCTTAGGATCCAAATTAAGCTGTTGAAGAGCCTAGTAAGCTTTATGCTCTAACTCCAATTGTAGATGGCAGGCTTTCCCAAAGACCAACCTATAGGGTGACATCCCTAACGGCGTCTTGTATGCTGTTCTGTAAGCCCATAAAGCATCATCTAGTCCTGTGGACTAATCTCGTCAGTTCAGGCAGACTATCATCTCAAGTATGACTTTGATCTCCTTATTTGCCAATTCAGCTTGCCCATTTGTCTGCGGATGGTAAGCTGTTGCAACCTTATGTTTCACTCCATGCTTGTCTAATAACCATTTTAACCACTTGTTCACAAAGTGGGATTCTTCATTACTGGTGATAGCTCTTGGGGTTCCAAACCTTGTGAACACATTCTTTTGCAAAAACTTTATCACAACCTTAGCATCGTTTGTCAGATATGCCTCAGCCTCGACCTACTTAGACACATAGTTTACTGCTACTAGTATGTACCTGTGACCGCAAGACGGAGGAAAAGGACCAAGAAAGTCAATACCCCATACATCGAATAACTCTACCTCAATGATGTTTGTTTGAGGCATCTCATTTTTGTTGGTGACATTTCCAATCCTTTGACATCGATCACAACTCTTCACGTAAGCATATGCATCCTTGAAAAGTGTTGGCCAAAAGAATTTGGGTTGCAATACTTTGGCCGCTGTACGTGTACCTTCGAAGTGTCCCCCACTTGGAGCTGAGTGATAGTGGTATAAAATCTTCGGTATTTCATCTTTTGCCACACATCTCCTGATCATCTGATCTGCACAGTTTTTAAACACATATGGCTCTTCCCAGAAATAGTACTTCACATCATGAAGAAACTTTTTCCTTTGTTGATACGTCTTATAAATTGGCATCAAACCACAAGCTAAATAGTTAGCAATATCAGCAAACCAATGGGTATTATGGACATGATTTACCTTCAGGATATGTTCGTCTGGAAACGTCTCTTGAATTGGTATAAGAGGAGAATTCCCTTCTTGTGGCTCAAATCTGGACAAGTGATTTGCTACTTGATTTTTTACTCCCTTTCGATCTTGAATTTTTAGATCGAACTCTTGAAGCAGAAGTACCCACTGAATTAGCCTGAGCTTAGCGTCTTTCTTCACAAGTAAATACTTAATTGCCGAGTGGTCCGTATAGACAGTCACTTTGGTACCTACCAGATAAGATCGAAACTTGTCGAAAGCAAACACAATAGCAAGTAACTCTTTTTCTGTTACCGTATAATTTAGTTGAGCTCCTGTTAGGGTTCAGCTTGCATGGTAGATGGGATGAAAAACTTTGTTCCTTCGCTGGCCCAAGACAGCTCTAATTACGAAGTCACTTGCGTCACACATCAATTCAAATGACAAATCCCAGTCTGGTATGACGATTATGGGTGCCATGACTAATCGACTCTTCAAATTGTTGAAGGCTTTTAAGCATTCTTCATCAAACTTGAATATAGAGTCCTTCTCTAATAATTTGCATAAGGGTTTAGCAACTTTGGAGAAGTCCTTGATAAATCTTCGATAAAAACCGGCGTGGCCCAAAAAGCTCCTAACACCCTTTACAGATGTTAGAGGTGGGAGTTTCTTAATAATGTCTACCTTTGCTTTGTCTACCTCGATCCCATGTCTCGTTATCTGATGCCCTAGAACAACTCCTTCCCGTACCATAAAATGACATTTTTCCCAGTTGAGTACGAGATTTATTTCTTCACATCGCCTTAGTACTTTAGTTAGATTGGCTAAGAAATCATCGTAAGTATCTCCGAATACTGAAAAATAGTCCATAAAAACTTCCAAATATTTCTCAACCATGTCAGTAAAAATAGACATTATATATCTTTGAAATGTAGCAGGTACATTACATAAACCAAATGACATGCGTCTAAATGTAAACGTACCGTACGGACAGGTGAATGTCGTTTTGTGTTGATCTTCCGGTGCTACTGTAATCTGATTATACCCTAAGTATCCATTGAGAAAATAGTAGTAATCCCGTCCTGCGAGTCTATCCAGCATCTGGTCCAAGAATGGTAAAGGAAAGTGATCTTTCATAGTCACCTTGTTCAGCTTTCGGTAATCGATGTAAATTCTCCATCCCGTAACCATTCTATTCGGTATCAACTCGTTGTTCTCATTTTCAACGACCTTGATACATGTTTTTTTTGGCACTGGACCAGGCTTACCCATGAACTGTCTGAGATGGGATAGATGATACCCACATCTAACCACTTGATGATCTCTTTTTTTACTACGTCTTTCATGATGGGGTTTAGTCTCTGTTGTCCATCAATCGTCCCTTTTTTGCCATCTTTCAGGATAATCTTTTGCATGCATACAGATGGAGTAATACCACAAATATCAGCTATGGTCCATCCGATGGCCTTCTTGAATTGTTTCAGAACTAATATAAGTTTCTCTTCTTGCCTAGTGGTCAATTCTGCTGAAACAATCACAGGAAGAGTAGAAGCGTTACCTAAATAAACATATTTTAAATGAGAAGGTAATACCTTGAGTTCTAATTTAGGTGGCTCCTCGATCGATGCTTTTGGTTGATAATAGTCCCTCTTTTCTAACTCCAAAGATTCAAAACGGGATTGCAGATTAAATCCCCTTTGATTAGCTTTTAGCAAAGCTAAGTATTCATCCTTCTTTTCATCATTTGAAGGATCCGATGTCAAAATTCTTTCCAGTGGGTCCTCAACACAGTTGAGTTCCTTCTCCACTATTAAATCCTCTAAATCAGACACTGCAGAGCAATCATCCATTGTGTCAGGAAATCACATAGACTTAAAGACGTTAAATGTTACCTGACAATCTTGAACACGCATAGTGAGCTCGCCCTTCTACACATCAATAAGGGTCCTTCCAGTTGCTAGGAACGACCTTCCTAGGATGATTGGTACTTTTTTGTCTGCTTCAAAATCTAGAATTACAAAGCCAGTAGGAAAGATAAACTTATCTACATGTGCCAATACGTCCTCGATTTTTCCTTTTGGATGTGCTAAGGATTGATCTGCTAGTTAAAGCGTAACTGTAGTTGGTCTAACTTCTCCTATCCCCAACTTCCTAAATATTGACATAAGCATCACATTGATACTTGCACCTAAGTCACATAATGCCTTACCACAATATGTTGCTCTAATGTTGCACGGTATGGTAAAACATCCAGGATCCTTCAATTTTGGGGGTAGTTTGTCTTGAAGATATGCATTGCGTTCCTTTGTCAGAGCTATCATCTCAAATTCTCCAAGTCTTTGTTTCTTAGACAAGATATCTTTCATGAACTTGACGTAGTTCGGCATTTGCTCAAGTGCTTCAACCAACGTGATGTTGATGTGAAGTTGATTGAGTACGTCAAGGAACTTCTTGAATTGAATATCCTGCTTCTATTTCTGAAGTCTTTGAGGGTAGGGTGTTGGTGGTTACTTTGTCGGGTTTTGCAGATTCTGGTTCTGGTGAAACTGGAATTCCAACACTTGGTTGAACTTCTTCTAAATCTTGAGCGTCAACGGGCTCTTTTTCAACTTCAAAAGTGTTGGGCTCTACTGTCTTTCCGCTCCTCAATGTCAACACTTTACAATGTTCCTTCCCCAAATTTTTCAGATTCTCCGTGTCACTAGGTAGAGCACCTTGTGGTCGGTTCCTGAGTTCAGTAGCAAGCTGACCCACTTAACTCTCCAAATTCCTTAGAGTGGTGTCTTCTTTCACCATGTATGCCTTCAATAGATTCTCTAAGCTATTGGATGGTTATGCTTGGGTTGGTTTCTGAACTTGTTGGGGGAAACTAAGCGGCTGAGTTGGTCTAGGTTGGGCGTAAGTGTTACTGGTTCCAGCCCCTTGGTTACTCTAGGAAAAATTCGGGTGATTTCGCCATGATGAGTTATAAAAGTTAGATTGAAGTCCTTACCTCCCTGGGTTTTGGTTTTGGTCACCCATGTAATATATGGATTCGGGGTTCGATGGACATTCTTCAAACAAATGTCCTTCCCCACAATAAACACAGGCTATATTCTCAAATTAGTTAGGTGGTTAGGCTGCAAAACTGTTAGACCCATTAGTGGTAAGATTCTTAACCATTGAGGATATTGAAGATACCTGAGATGTGAGTGAAGTGAGAGCGTCCAGTTCATATATTCCAGCGACTCGTCTTCCTGACGTTGCTCGTTTGGTTGGCCATTGATAATTGTTGCTGACAATCCTCTCAATAATTTTGTAAGCCTCATTATAAGACTTAGAAAGGAGAGCACCATTAGCAGAGGCATCCACTACCATCCTTGTGTGAGCGTTAAGACCATTATAGAATGTCTCAAGTTGAATGCAATGTGGGATTCCATGATAAGGGCACTTTCTTAATAACTTTTTGTACCTTTCCCATGCCTCATACAAGGACTCATCATCAATTTTTTAGAAGGCAATGATCTTATTCCTCAACTTGGCATTCTTGCTCGATTGGAAATACTTCATGAGGAATCTCTCGGCTAACTCTTGCCATGTAGAAATAGAGTTCCGTGGCAATGAGTTCAACCAGGCACGAGCTCTGTCCCTTAGCGAATATGGGAATAGCTTCAGTTGTAATGCATCTTCGGGTACTCCGGCTAACTTGAAAGAATTGCTCACTTCCATAAATAGTCTTAAGTGAAGATGAGGATCTTCAGTAGGCATTCCACTGAATTGGCCCACAGTCTGAAGCATCTGGAACATGACTGGCTTCAGCTCGAATTGTTGTGCCTCGATTTCGGGTCTCCTAATACCCAGATTAAGATCGATAAATACTGGTACGACATACTATCGTAAAGCTCTATCCCTATCATCAGCAATAAGGATAGATTTTGAGCAAGGTTTACTCCGTTTCCTTGATTCATATTCTCAAAGTTTATCTCTTCAGTCCTTCTCTGGTTCGCTTGTCTTCTTTGCTGTCGAAAGGTTCGTTCTATTTCAGTGTCCATAGGGAGTAAGTCAATAATCTGGTCAATACTCATAAACACTTGAAACAATCATAGAAAAATTAAGTAAATAAAGATTTAAATAGAAAAATAAATAAACCAAAATGTAAAAACAAATTCACAACTAATGCCTTTTTTTTAAAACAGTCCCCGGCAACGGCGCCAAAAACTTGAAACGATGAAAATGTGCAAGTGTACACATTCATAACAAGTAATAAAGTGACAAGTAAATGTCGAGTTATCGTACCCACAGGGACTGTAAAAAGGAATATTTATGAAATTAATGTTAAAACACTTTGGTGATGGGAAATATTTTGGTTTAAAGATGATTAAAAACTAAAGGTTAAAAACTAAGTAAAAAAATTTAAAAATAAAAAGGTTCTAATGCACGATTTCAAATAAGGTTTAATCAAGATGATATAATTGTGTTGGATTAATTACATTCCTTTAACTTAGAATTATTAAACTTATGTTTATACTGCTACGAACAAATTCACGGCAACTCGATAATTTACTAACCACTGCTCATACATACTTATTAAATTAATCAATCTCTTGAACATTTTTCAATGTCAATCCAAGCGATTAATCAATCTTCACAAGCATATAAATGATCAAGTGAGGTAACAGAGTATTTCTACCTTGAAACAGTTTAATCACAATAATCTTGCAAGTTATGCAAGACATATGTATCACCAAATACAATGCTAAATTAACTTCAGCTACCTTAGAAGAATAAACATGCACTGATTACGTATTGTGTCGATTAATTACAATTTCAATACGATTTAATAATTAATTCATTAGTTATCTAACAATTAATATTGCAAGAATAACTTAGGTATGATTTTACATAATCAAGCATCTTACCGAGGCCTATAACAGCATAAACACAATTTCAATAATTCAAGCAGGCAAGATATAATCAACCCAACACGAATTAAATTCAAGATAGATTGATTAAAATAACCAGTTCAATAGCATAAATATTCATAAACATGTTTGTCAAAACAACAACGAAATTTAAAGAGATAGGGAACAATAAGCAAATCTGGTGTTTCTCCGTAGCTTGACTGAGTTCTCCGTTCTTCGTTCTCCATTGTCCTCGGCTATCAAGGTGGCTTATGAAAACTTTAATTGCTGCTCAAAAACGGCTTATGATGACCTCTTTCCCAAGAGAAGAAATCGGCACTTGAACAAAAGGGAAATTGGGAAGGAAAAGTTGAGAGAAAGTGAGAGAGGAGAAGAGAGATTGAGAGTGTGAGGAATGAGTTCAATGATCAGCAAGAGGTGTCTTTTATAGCTAATTGTGGCTGCTAAAAATAGAAAATTCCATCAGCCAAAGAGACCCTCCTTGGCTGGCCACACACATGGCAAAGTTGAGAGATTCAACTTTGCTAAAAATAACCTGGGGCAAATGCATAAAGCCACATTTTTTGGAGGGTTTGAATGCAAGGTTGAAAGTTCATCAAGGGCTTATTTGCAAGCTTATTTACTCAGCTAAAATTCTGATTTGGGTCAGCATATGGACGGTTCTGGGCAGCCCAATTGGTGGCTGGTTTGGTTCACTAGATTCGATTCAACCAATGCGGTTCAACTTGACCCTTTTTTCCATAATTAATTTATAATAATTTATTTAGCCCAAATTAAATTGGGAATAATTTAAAATTAATTATATTATGAATTAACATACATTTTTGGATCATCTTAGGCTGGAAATAAATTTTCCTCGATGCTTTAAAATGCGTCTCAGCTTTATTCTTTGAGCATTCTTAGCCGAGCCAATTTTCCTCCTTTGTGCGAATCTGTTGAAAATAGTCAAAATTAATCAAAATTAACTATAAAATTAATTAAAATTCATCATGTTCATATTTTTAACATTATTTAATTATTTTTCGACAAGAATTTAACCGAAATAGCATGATTTTAAGTTAAAAGGGGCATGTAAAAACACATAAATTTTCGTGTTTCCAGTACTTCAATAGAAATTCTCAGTCATCTGATCCCAAGTTGTGATAGAACCCTATGGAAGTGAATTCAACCACTGTTTTTCCTTGCTCCTCAAAGAGAATGGAAACAACCATAAGCGTATGGCATCATCAGTAACACCATTAATCTTAAATGTGTTGTAAATCTCTAGAAAGTTAGCCAAATGAGTATTTAGATATTCATCTTGCAACCCACCAAACTGAACATATTGTTACACCATTTGAATTGTGTTTGACTTGATCTCAAAATTATTTGCAGCAACATTTAGTCTGACGATACTCAATTCAGCCATAATTAGAGTAGGCTTAGAATAATCATAAATAGTACGAGGCTTAGCCAAAAGTTGCTAATTTTTTTTTATTATCATCCATCTCCATGGTAATATCCTTTTCCTCATGATTGCCTATTAATATCTGTTGACCTTGCTATACTTCTCTAACCACTCTACGGTTTCTACGAGCAGTCTTTCAATTTCACTATCAAGCACTAACGGTTTCAACGGGTTTCCTTTAGTCATAAACCAAAAGAAACTATCAGAATAAAAAAATGAAAAATTATAATGTAGAAATAAATTAAAAATATTAAAATTAAAATAAAAAATGAATAAATTAATAGAATAAAGTTTTCCTAATAGTTTAGTCCTCGGCAACAGCGTTAAAAACTTGATGTCCACGAAACCAACTAAAAAGCTGACTAAGGCAAATGCATCTATCAATTACCATATAGCTACGGTGAGAAAAGATATCATTCCCACGATGACTAAAAGTACTAGTATTTACCACCTTTCTATTATTTAATCGAATAATTGGATCAATTGATTGATAATTAAAATTAAATAAATTAATTAAATATGAATACGACAATAAAATCATGAAGAAAATTAAATAATAACCAAGAAGCGTGACAATGCCCAGGAAATAATTCACCTAGATTTCATTTGTCACTATGAATCCAAATTACGCAATTTCTTCACTTAATATCTTGATCCGTCGAAACCCCTAAATTATGCCAATATCTCTCTTCAAGAATAAGAACAACTGACTCTAAGTTGATTAATTGAAATTTCTTTCTAATTAAAACCACTATTATCGCATTAACTCTATCTATGAATTCCCCTATTAGATTTGACTCTAATCTGATAGATTTATGTTGTACTATTTTTAGGATTGCATGCAACTCCACTCAACTACGCAAGATCTACTTTTAAATAGGGTCTACTCCTCCTCTGATTTAAGCACATCAAACATTGATCAATAATCTAGAAATATCAAACCAAGGGTTAAGCACACATAATTTAGAATAAGATCTAAGTATTAATTGCATAAAATAGAAATCAAATGATAGAATTCATCATAGGGTTCATCTCCCTATGTATTTAGGAAATTGGTCCATGCTAGCAAATAAAAACATCTGAAATACAATATAACCATAAGAAACAAAGAAACTCATAATAATATCAAAATAAATAAAAAAAAGGAATCTTCAATCTTGATGGAATTCTACTTAATAATTCACTTCAATGGCATTTTTTGAGATGTTTTCTTGAATATCCTCTTACGGCTCACTACTATCTTCATATTTTTTGCATATATATGTTTTAGAATGCCTAAAAAACCTAAAAATTGTGTTTTTCTACTAGTTTAGAGTGTAAATCGCAAAGTCAACACGGTCGTGTAGAATGGTCCAGCCTGTGTGGCTCCTATAACCTGTTCTAATTTTCTGATTTTCGCTCGTTTTCACTCCTTTTTCTCATAAATGCTCTCCTAAGTATAAAAAACATAAAGTTAAAGGATTATGAGCATAAAGTTCACCATTTACATCGAATAATCTCTCATAAACGCATTAAGAACGGAATTAAAACATGTTACTTTTAGCATTTATCAAAATACTTGATTGTAACTTCATTAAATTCACAGTTTTAATCATAAGTTTGAATACAATTTTATCCTTGAAATTTAAACATCCTGACATCACCCTATGACAGGCATAATACAGAACACTAGAAATCTCACGACAACAATTGTCCTTTGGCGTAGTCCAAACACTTCCTTTACTTCAACAACAGGCTTGAAAAGGAAAGGTAACTAGGTAAGTTCGAAACAACTTAGTCAGTTCCAAAAGAAAATATTACAATAGTCATTAACAATTCAAGTAATTTCTTTGAACTCAAACACAACCACACAGTTCGCAAGTTGGTGAGTACCAATCACAAACATACTATACGCCAGTTTACTATTGCTTTGGCGTATTCATTACACCCATTTGACCATATCGATAACCCTTTTCATGTTAGCCACATACACAGGTCCTTTTTCGTAGTCATTTCTTTCACTTTATTCATATTCCTTGGTCATGATTTGCCAATCTAGTTTGCAACATACTCTTGTCCTACCAGCGGCTACATGACCATTTACATGTATTGCGATCTGCCAGTTTAATACTTAACCCATTGAAGGCATCACCATGGCAACATAATAACAAGAATCGGTAAACATGCAAATAATTTCCAGCAGGAAGTTTTCTTTTTGTCCAGTATTTCAGATGAAAAACTATAATGAATAGGTTTTATGACTACCTCTTCATATTTGGTAAAACTTAAAGAAAGATTTAAGAGTTTACCAACAAATAGATTAAAAAAGATAACTTTTATAAGCTTAACGATTAGTTTCTTTGAAAACAATGAAGAACGCCTCGGAGTTTTCTTTAATGATAATGAAGCTGAGCATAGAAGCTAAAAATAAAAGTCTTCTCTCAACTATTGGGTTGTCCTAGTTGTAGTATCTCGTTTTTAGTGGTGTCAAAAATAGTGTTTTGGGATCACAATTCTAAAAAATTTTCAATAAATATTATTAATTTAATATTTACGAGTATTTATTAAAGTCATACTAAATTTTGGTTAAGAAATTTTAACGTTTAAATAGTTAATTAAGTAAAAAAGACTAAATTGTAAAAGATACAAAAGTTAAATCCTATTAGATAAAGGTGATAAATAGTTAATTTTATAAATTCATAAGGTTTTATTTGGAAATTATACTAAAATCAAATGGGATACACGGTTAGTGCCTTAATTTGTCTAATTTATATGTTATAACTAATAAATAAAATAAGGTTAAGTTAAAATATAATAAATAAAAGCAAACATTTCAATTTTTTATGTTCTTCTTCCCCATAACCGAATGCCACCATTGTTGATGACAAAGAGGTTCGACCAAGCTCTCTCCTTTGCATGTTTATGTATTTAAGGTTCATTTTTAATGATTTTTATGTTTTTGTGATCATTTTAGCTTAATCTAGCTAACCCAGGGGTCAATTTATAAAATTTTTAAAATTTTAGGGACTTACCATGAATGAATTGGGTGTGTTTGTAAACTTAATTGATAGAATATTAAGCTTGGTTGATAAATAAGCTTATTTTGTTAAGTGATTTTTAGTGATTTTAATGTTTAGGGACCCATTTGTGAAAATAGTAAAATTTCATGTAAAATGGTGAAGTGGTGATAAATATGGGCTGGTTAGAAGCCCTAAGGAATCTGGCTAGCCTGTTAGGTAGCTAAAAATGGTAAATTTGCAAGTTTCAGGTTTAGGGGCTAAATTGCATAAAGGTTAAAACATTGGGGGTTAATTTTGTAAATTCATATTGATAAGGGTTGTAGGTTTGAGTTAATTATCTTAATCTATTTGAATGAAAATTATTATCTAGACCAAGAAATGAACCAATCAGATTTAAATCGAGGAAAAGCTAAAGTTTTAGACTAGTTGTCGGCTTTGTTTGTCGCAACTGTTTTAGTCTAGGTAAGTTCGTATAAGGATTAAATTTATACTTGATGTTTTGAATGAAATGTTAATAAATATTATACTATGTATAGTGTAGATTGAGAGTTGTATGTTTGAAGAATGTGCATTTCATGGAAGTATATATTTAAATTGTATAATGGAATGCAATTAAAGAATTTGGATATGTACAATGGACCTGGTTGAACCTCTTGAATACTTACAAATGACATGTCATTAGGGGTTATTTACAGTTTTGGGTCTTGGTCTCAGATGTCCTACTGATAGCTGAGATCTTGCATTTGTTACGGATTCTCCACAGCTAGTTTGAGCAACATTGTGTAGCTTAACATCTCGGCCCATAGCTCGTGTGAGTAGGCCCATTTCACAACTTATGTAAGCATATATGATTACATGTTACATTCACAGCTTGTGTGAACATTTCCCGAGTATCCGATGTTATGTCATTTGGTTTAACTGGTGACTAAAGCTGAAAACGAATATGAAATGGAAAAATTTGATTTGAGTACTTAAAGTGAAAAGAGTGTTTATTAAGTATATGATAGAAGAAATATGTATTTTAAATGCTTATTATGAGATGTTCCTTGTTTTGGTTGGATTTATATGTTCTTTTATAGACCTACTAACCTTGTGAAGTGGTTTGTATAGGAAAGAAAAGTATGCTCATGATCTAATGAAATTATGCTTGAATGGTTTACAAATAATATGTTCGGTAACTTTAAGTTTTCATTATACAAGTTTACTAAGCTAATTGCTTATGATATTTGTTTCTTTCTCTTTTCTGTAGATCATCGAAAAGCTCGATCTGCCGAAATGTCATCGGAGCACATTCGCACAATCCGTCCCTCATTTTGGTAAATTTTGGTTATTATGTTGATGGTTATAAATGGCATGTAACAAGTTTTTTATGCTATTTTGTTAATATGGTGTGGTTTGAACTTACTTATAGCCTACTTGTAAATATGGTTTTGGTTTGGCTTGTAAATGTCTATGTTTATGTGTTATATGGAAATTATGGTTATGCCTTTTCAAAGTAGGTAAATTATGGTGAAATGGAACGGGATTGAAATGGTTATTTGGCATGTTTGGTATATGTTTAAGGTGTGAACTAATAACATTGAGTTTGGATTGTTTTGCTGTATGAATTATGGTGCCAAATAATGACATATTGATTAGGCACATAGGTTGAATGGTTTGGCATGTTTTAGGCATGTGTGAATGTGTTTTAACCATGTTAAAATGATTGGAAAAATTTTGGATTTGTGTCCAAATAAGGGTTGTTGAATTGGTTTGCATTAGGGGTCATTTTTTAAGCACACGACCTGGGACTCGGGCTGTCACACGGTCGTGTGCCACAACACACAGTCACACCAAATGGTTGTGTGTCATTTTAATTTTAGGTGCAAGTTGGTCCACATAGTCATAAAAAGTTACATGGCCTAGTGACATGACCGTGTAACCTTACTTCGAATGCATACACAGTATGGCACATGACCTGCAACATGGTCGTGTGACCCTATTTTGAATACTCACATGGGCAAGCACACGGGCTGGGACACGGCCATGTGTCCCATATTTCAAATTGTACACAGTTGTCTACACAGCCTGGGATACCTCACACAACCTAGCCACGCGGCCGTCTAACCCCTATTTCCAAAATTTTCCAATTCTTCTAAAATTTTCCGTTTTGATTCAAATTTGTCCTTTAATATTTCCAAACTATTTTTAAGCCCATATTGGCTCAGTTTATGGTTTGTAAAACCATGCTATTTATTTCCTATGTTGGATGACAAAACCATGCTAAATGGGTCATCAAGGTGTTACTTTGACCTTGTAAAAAAAAGATGATACATGATGGACAAGTCTGACAAGCTTAATAGGTCATGAAATCGTCCAACAAGGGAGAGTCAAGCCCAAATTCGGCACAAGCATGTTGGCTACCCAAAAATCTCTTTTGGGACAATTATTTAAAGGTCCTTACATTTGGAGAATCATTGGAAATCAGCACACAAAGATTTCTCTTGAAATCACCCAACCCATGCCTAAATTTAGCTTGATTCTATGCTCAAATCAAGCAACCACCATCCACCTACTTCCACTATCTATGGCCGGCCAAGAAATAGAGAAAATGGAGGGATCCCAATCCTGTTTTTAGTAAACTCTACCATTTACTTCAAGTATAAATACCCCTACTCATTCCTCATCCCTCATTCATTCATTCCTTAATCATCCCTACATCCCTCATTCAACTATTTTCTCATTTCCTCTCTTCATTCCCACGCATAGCATCCCATTTCCCTTAGCCAACAAAACCTTGAGAAGATAATCTCTTGGCTGGCCACCATGATGAGCCATTAGCAAAAGACCAACACAAGGATTGTAGGGCAGCATCTTTGATCAGAGTTCACGAGGTTGTTGATTCGACAGAGTTTATTCTTCCTTTACTTTGTTATTTTGATTTTAATCATGTTTATCAATGTGCTTTACTATCTTGTCATCAACAATGGTAGGTTAAATCTGTTTAGCTAGGATTAGTGCATTGATTCAATAATTTTGTTTAAATCATGTTTATAGTTTTTGTGCCTTAGTCAATCATGTTTTCAATTAAACTCAAGTATGTATTTCATTCATACATGATTAGATGCATTAGAATTGGATGAACGATCCTGACCAGACGATGACTAATGGATGCAATAATTGAAATGTGCATGCTTAATTTACATCCTAACCATAATAACTTTAACAAGCTCTATTATCTTGCATAGTTTTTAGGTTTATGTGATTAAATTGTTCCAAACCTGACCCATTCCTGTTACTTCACATGAATCCTAAGAAACCCTTAGTTTAATATGATCAGTAAAATGCATGTTTTACTAAGTAAAAGATTCTGAAAGGACTTAATTCAGTTTCAAAACTTATGAAAGATCAAGTTGCCATGGAATATTTTCTGAACACTTTTAAACATGAGGAAAATGAACTAAGTTGAAAGATGTAATTATCCTAGCCTATTCATGTTATTGATTGTTGAATTTTTTCTTTGCTGCTAAATTCATTTCATACTTGGCATTTACATTAAATTGCATTAGGTATCATCTTGCATTTAGATAATTTAACTTAGCTTAATCATCGTCACTCAAAATATTGTGTTTTTATCACCAGATTGTTAACTCTAATTTTATAATTAATTGATTAACATACACAGTCCCTGTGGAGACGATAACTCTTTTACTTACTTATTACTTGATAATGACTGTGTACACTTGCACAAACCGAGCATTACTCTCACTAATCGTACAAGCACGAGAGTGTTAACGTACTCACATGAATCTTCTCATGCCACTGTTAAATGTTCAAGCTTGCTCCTTAACTTTACTACCTTACTTTCTTTCCCTTTTTATATTTCTAAGATACTTATCAGCCACCCCACATTTATCAGCCAACCTAAACTTAACTAGAAGACAATCTTTTTACAACATTAGGGACTAAGACATAACAAACGTATCATGCATATAGGGCCATCTGACACATCTTCTATTTTTAGAGGATCGACTAAATTGTGCTCTCATACCACTAAATTTGTAACACCCTTTACCCGACCCAGTTGCTGGGTCCGGGCTCTGAATGCTACAATCAAACTAACGCAGTTAATTGTATTTCTAATATTCAATCTTACTCAATTTATTTAAAATTTTTCTCTTATAAAATTTTATTTTCAAAACTTAACTATGAAACACATTATAAAAATAAACAATAAATAAGACTTCTTATTACACAAATAGCCAAATAACTAGAACAAGGTTCTTATGATCATTTTGTTTTACTGGATAATTATATATCCTATAACTCACGAACTTGAATTTAACTACACTTATTCTAACCCTAAGGCATAGCCTAATAGGGCGCCCCTCTATATGCATGACACTGCATCAATGGCTTCCACTAAGACATAGCGAGGTCTGGCTTGGTCCTTTTCTAATAGCCCGTTTTTAGTGAAATCTGAACAGTGGTTTCAGGAACACAAATCTAAAGTCAAAAATTTATTTTATTATTATTTTATTTCCTATAGTATGACAGTAATACCGTATAAAAATTTCGTTAAGAAATTTTACCATTTACATGGTCAATCTGATAAAAATGACTAAATCGCGTAAAGTGCAAAGGTTGAGTTCTAATAGCTAAATGTATTAAAAATCTATAGAACTTTAAAGTGGATGTCCTTATATTGTAATTATACCATAAATGTGTTAGTGGAATATGATGGCTTGGCATATTTTGTAATTACTAATGAGTTTAAAAGTTATAATTGTAAATAGGTAATTAATGATAAAAACAAATGAAATAAAAATCAGTCATCATCTTCCATTATTAATGTTCAACTGAATTACACAAGAGAAAGAAGCCATTGTTAAGCTTGACATTCGACCATTCTTATTTCTTTGATTATGTATGTATTTTTAATCTGTTTTTAATGATTTTTATGTTTCCGGGATCATTGTAGCTTAATTTATCTAGCTTGGGGACTAATTTGTAAAATGGTAAAACTATTAGGGTTTTTCCATTGATGCATGTACATGAGTCTTGAAGTTTGATGATAGAAAATGGATATTTTTCGTTAGATAAACAACTTTTGTAAAGAGATTTTTGTTAAAATTGTTAATTAGGGACTAAATTAAAAAATAAAAAAGTATTACATGGTGAAATTGTGAAATAAATAAAATATAGGACATGCTAGGTACCTAATTGATATTTGTCCATAGTGGGTTATGGTGAAATTGTGTGAATTTTTATTTTTATGAGCTAGGGACTAAATTGCAAAGAAATTAAAAGTATAGTGGCAAAATAGTAATTTTGAAAAAATATGTTTTTGAGTTAAATTGAATAAATGATATGTCGAATTGAGTTAAATTTATCCGTATAGATCCAGTTAGACCTCGTACGGAGTTAGATCGAGGCAAAAAGAAAGTCTCGGATTAATCGCCTTCGTATCTACGAATACTTGTCAAGGTAAGTTCGTGTGATTAAATTGCGTTTATATGTTTTATATTGAATTAATTATGAATTGTGAATTGTTATAAGTTTACATGGTTGCATATCCAATGAAGTTCGACAAATATCGAGCCCCGTTTGAACCTTAGTAATTCGTAGGATACAAATGATATGTCATTAGGGTTACATGATTTGGCTGAGGTACTGCATATGTTGCGGATACTCCATAATTCGTGAGAGCACATCGATTTATAGCTCGTGAGAGCATATCGATTTACAGCTTGTGAAAGCATACTGATTCACAGCTCGTGTGAGCATACATGTATAGGATTTGACTAATTATAGCTCAGCACACTATGGGTGAGTGATCTCGGGTATCCAACAATTTTCTAAATGGTTCAACGGGAAATGTTCTGATATGAAATAATATGAGTTGAATACGAACTATTACAGGTATACACATGAAATACATGGAAATGATGTTACATGATATTTATAGATATATGAAATGAATGATTCATGTATATGGAACTTGATTAATTGTTGAGCTTATCCATGATTATTGGTTCATATATGTATACATGGCTAATATGGTTGGTGTATATGTGCTTAGGCATTTGGTCAAAACGTGTTGGGATTTGCTTTGTTACTTACTTATTACTTGATAAAATGGTAAGTTACATTCTAAGTTATACGAACTTACTAAGCTTAAATACTTACTCTGTGTTATTTTCCGTGTTTTATAGTGAATCAGAAGCTCATTCAGTTTGGAAGCTTGTAGGAGCTCTATCACACTATCCATCGGCCCTTTTGGTACTTTCGAATGTTTAATTTTGGTTATGATGGCATGTATAGATTTTTTGGCTAATGTTGGCCTATATCTTTGGTTGTGAATATGGCCATTTAGTTTGGCTTGTGTTTTGGTACTTGATGATGTTATGAGCTTAGTTTTGACATGTAAATATTAGCCTTAATATGGTTGATAAAGTGCTTAATATGTTTGAATGATGAAAGAGGAAATAATAGTTGAATGTGCATATTATTTATGTCTTATAACTTGTTGTGAATTGGTATTTTGATATAGAAGACATATATGTATGTTAAGGATAGTAATTGAGTGGTTATTTGGTACCATTTGGCATGCTTCGGTAAGGTAACCAAATGTCATGTATTGATACTAATGTGCCTATAAGTTATTTGAGTATTTTGGACAAATAGAGTGCATGATTGAACATATTTACATGTTGTCATTTGATGTGCCTAAGGGCATACTGGTTCTATAAAACTTTACCATATGTATATATCTTGTTTATGCTTGATTTGGATGCCTTATTATGGCTTGGTTATATATGCAAAGTTGGTTATAGGTACATGACAAATTGGGTGAGAAAAATGGCTTGTAAAATGGCCTATTTTCATCCACACGGCAGAGACACGAGTTTGTGTCTCAGCCGTGTATGACACACGTCCAGGTAACACAACTATATGTCCACTATAGCTTTTAAAGGGTTGCAAGTCAGGTTGTTACACGGCTTGGCACACGAGCGTGTGAGGTTATTTTGAATAGTACATGGCCTAACACACGGGCATGTGGCTTGGCTGTGTGACCAAGTCAGTGAGTTACAAGGGTACGGACACGGGCTGGGACACGGCCGTGTGTCCATACTTCGAATGCCCACATGGCCTGGCCACACGGCCATGTGACCCCTGCAGTGTTTAAAAATTTCAATGTTTTCTAAAAAATTCTCTGAGTTTCCTATTTAGTCTCGACTTGTTTCTAATGCATATTTTGGGCCTCGAGGGCTCGTATAAGGGACAATATTTATGTTTTAAATTTGTTTTAATATGTTCATTGATATGATATGAAATTTTTGAAATTTTTGTCCGTTAGAATTGTAAACTCTGGTAATGCTCTGTAACCCTGTTTCGGCGACAGATACGGGTTAGGGGTGTTACAGTTTTTGGTATCAAAGCTATGGTTTTATCGATTCTTGGACTAAACGTATCATGTACGAGTCTAGCTATATATGCCATTATATAACCTGTGATAGTGTGATATCTCCTGATCGTTTTAAAACCTATTTTCATATAGTAATGACATCCAACCGAGCTGACTCCAATGAGGTAGAGAGTAACGCTGAAGCCTTCATTCACAGAGTAGCATCGAGCGGTGGAAAGCCCGTATCTGAGGGCCAGGGAGGAGAGGCAAAGGAAGCCTTCTTCCAAATGATGAACGAATGGTTTATCGAATTCATAGGAACGAACTCGATTGCTCAACGTCCTCCACCCTCTCCTGCTCACCAACCGGTTCCCGTTATTCCTCAAGGTATGGAACCAATCCGAGTTAGTTAGCCACCTGTTCATAAGATATGCAAGTACGGGGCTGAATAATTTCGAGCTACTGCTGAAGATGATCCCGAGAGAGCTGAATTCTGGTTAGATAATACAATCAGGGTTTTTGATGAGCTATCTTGTTCACCGGCTGAATGTGTTAAATGTACAGTATCTTTATCAAAAGATTCAGCTTACCAGTGGTAGAACATGTTAATTTCTGTTGTACCGAGAGAGTGAATCACCTGGGAATTCTTCCAAACTAAATTCCAAAAGAAATATATTAGTCAGAGGTTTCAGAATAAAAAACGTAAAGAATTTCTTGAACTCAAACAAGATTGTATGTCTGTATCAGAGTATGAGCAGGAATTTGTTAGACTGGGTAAATATGCTCGTAAATGTATTCTAATCAAGACTGCTATGTGTAAAAGATTTGAAGAAGGATTAAATAAGGACATTAAGCTTCTAGTTGGAATTCTTGAGCTGAAAGAATTTGTTGTATTGGTTGATCGAGCACATAAAGATGAAGAGCTGAGTAAAGAGAAAAGACGTGCTGATTTTGAAGCTAGAGACTCGAGAAAGAGATCGATTGGGAAGTCATATAAATCAGTATCAAAGAAATCGAAAGAATATCACAATCTTTCTACAGCTTCTGTAGGTTATTCTAGTAGAGATAGAAGTACTCGATGCTTCAGCCCAAAACCGCAAGCTACATCTGTAGCAAGTGTGGGTAGTGTCAGAGATGTTTGGCCCGAGTGCAAGCACTGTAAGAAACCACATTATGGTGAGTGTCGATTAAAGAACGGAGCGTGTTTTAGGTGTGGTTCCTTAAACCGCTATCTGAGAGATTGTCCACAAAAATCTGAGGAAGAGAAAGCTCAGACCGCGAGGCTAAGCAATACTACTGCGAGAGGTAGACCACCTCATAATTCCAAAAATGTGAGTGGTATCCGTGGTGTTACTAAAGATTCTGCCGTGAGATCTGAGGCATGAGCACCAGCTAGGGCTTATGCTATTCGCGCACGAGAGGATGTTTCTACTCCAGATGTTATTACCGGTACTTTCTTTATCTTTAATACTGATATTACTGCTTTCACTGATCCAGGATCCACTCATTCATATATGTGCACGAATTTAGTGTCTAGTAAGAATTTACCTATTGAGTCCACTAAATTCGTGGTTAAAGTGTCGAACCCCTTAGGTCAATATGTGCTAGTTGATAAAGCATGTAAAGATTGTCCTTTGATGACTCGGGGTTATAGTTTTTTGGCTGATTTGATGCTATTACCGTTTGTTGAATTTGATGTGATTATGAGCATGGATTGGCTAACTCTACACGATGCTGTTGTAAACTGTAGACGAAAGCTTATTGTATTAAAATGTCAGAATAGTGAGACACTTCATATTGAATCTGATAGTTCTAGTGGGTTGCCTATTGTTATATTAGTTATGTCAAAGCAGAAATATGTGAGAAAAGGTTGCAATGTTTACCTTGATTATGTGCTGGACACTAAAGTATCTGAACTGAAACTTGAATCAGTGCAAGTGGTTTGTGAATATCTTAATGTGTTTCCAGAAGAGTTACCTAGATTACCGCCGATTAGAGAGGTTGAGTTTGCTATTGAATTAGTACAAGGGATGTCAACAATATCGATAGCACCTTAGAAAAGGTCCCTTACCGAATTGAAAGAGTTGAAAGCACAGTTGCAAGAGTTAATAGTTAGGGGTTTTACTCAACCCAGTTTTTCACCTTGGGGTGCACAGGTTCTGTTCGTTAAGAAAAAGGATGGATCGATGAGATTGTGTATTGACTACTGTCAGCTCAACAAAGTTACAATTAAGAATAAATGCCCATTGCCTCGAATTGATGATCTGTTTCATCGGTTGAATGGTGCCACAGTATTTTCGAAGATTGATCTTTATTCTGGCTACTATCAGCTATGAGTGAAAGATTCGGATATGTCGAAAACTGCATTCAGAACCAGGTACGGATACTATGAATTTCTTGTGATGTCGTTTGGTTTAACTAATGCACCTGCAGTTTTTATGGATTTGATGAACAGAATCTCCAGACCGTATTTAGACAGATTTGTTGTGGTGTTTATTGATAACACTTTGATATATTCCCGAGATGAGTCTGAACATGCCAAGCATTTGAGAATTGTGTTGCAAACTCTGCGTGATAAAAAACTGTTTGCCAAATTTACCAAATGTGAGTTTTGGATCCAAGAAGTTAGTTTTCTGGTACATATAGTATCGACTGAAGGCATCAGAGTTGATCCGAGTAAAATTTCAGCAGTTGTTAATTGGAAACCACTAAGAAATGTATCTGAAGTTAGAAGTTTTCTAGGATTAGCCGGTTATTACTGAAGATTCGTCAAAGGGTTCTCGATGATAGCTACACCGATGATGTGACTATTACAGAAAGATGTGAAATTTGAAAGGTTTGAGAAATGTCAGCAAACTTTCGATCAGTTGAAAGAACTATTGACTGAGGCACCAATTTTGGTTCAGCTTGAATCGGGTAAAGAATTCGTGATTTTCAATGATGCATCTTTAAATGGTTTACGTTGTGTTTTGATGTAGGAAGGCAAACTAATAGCTTATGCTTCCAGACAGTTAAAGCCGCATGAAAAGAATTACCCGACACATGACCTAGAGTTGGCAACTATCATGTTTGCGTTGAAAATTTGGCGACATCATTTGTTCTGTGAAAAATGTCATATATTTACCGATCACAAGAGTTTGAAGTATCTAATGTCACAGAAAGATTTGAACCTGAGGCATCATAAATGGCTCGAACTGTTAAAATATTATGAGTTGATAATTGATTATCATCTGGGAAAAACAAATGTAGTTGCTAACGATCTGAGTAGAAAGTCTTTATTTTCTCTGCGAGCGATGAATATGCGACTGACATTATCTAACGATGGTTCAATCTTTGTAGATTTGAAAGCTAGATTGATGTTTTTACAGTAGATCTGCGAAGCTCAGAAATGTGATGACGAGTTGTTAGCTAAACGGGCACAATGTGAGTCAACTTCAGATTTAGAATTTTAGATAGGATCCGATGATTGCTTATTGTTCAGAGATAGAGTTTGTGTACCGAAGAATCCAGAGCTTATTCGGAGAATCTTGCACGAAGCTCATAGTGGTAGCTTATTTGTTCATCTGGGAAGTAATAAGATGTATGGTGACTTGAAACAGATGTAGTGGTGGCCGGGAATGATACACGAGATTTTTGACATTGTATCGAGATGTTTAGTATGTTAGAAAGTTAAAGTTGAACATCAGGTACCTTCTGGATTATTACAGCCAGTGATGATACCGGAGTGGAAATAGGATTGAGTTACTATGGATTTTGTATCGGGTTTACCCCTATCTCTGAAGATATGCTTCGTTGCTGTGTATAATAACTGGGAGAAATATTTACCGTTGGTTGAATTCACGTATAATAACAGTTTTGATTTGAGCATAAAAATGGCACCGTATGAGGCTCTGTATGGTCGTAAATGTCGAACTCCATTATACTGGACTGAGCTCAGTGAGAAAAAGATACACGAGGTTGATTTGATTCGTGAGATTAAAGAAAAAGTAAAAGTGATCCGAGATAGTTTGAAAGCAGCTTCAGATTGTCAGAAATCGTATGCGGATCTTAAATGAAAAGACATAGAATTCCAAGTTAGCGATAGAGTATTCTAAAAACTATCGCCCTGGAAGAAAATTCTTAGGTTTGGTCGCAAAATAAAGTTAAGTCCTCGATTTATCGGGCCGTATGAGATTATTGAAAGAATCAGACCTATTGCGTATTGATCACTCTACTGTCAAAACTAGAAAAGATTTGTAATATCTTTCACATGCCTATGTTACGATGGAACCAATCTGATCGTTCACATGCTATCTCCCCGACGGATGTTGAGATTTAGCCTGATATGTCCTACAATGAACAACCAATCAGAATTCTGGCACGAGAGGTGAAAGAATTGAGAAACAAGAACATAGCTTTAGTAAAAGTTCTCTGGCAGCGACACGGAATAAAAGAAGCCACCTAGGAACCCAAGGAAGCTATGAGAAAGCAATATCCGAACCTCTTTTCTGGTAAGATTTTCAGGGATAAGAATCCCTTTAGGGGGAGAGTTGTAAGAGCCTATTTTTTGTGAAATCAGAACAGTCGTTTCGGGACCACAAATTCGAAGTAGAAAATTTTATTTTATTATTATTTTATTGCCTACAATATGATAGTAAAACCGTATAAAAATTACTTTAAGAAATTTTACCATTTACATGCTCAATCTGTGTTTTCTATTTCATCTGGAACATTCAATTACTTAATGCCTATTTACAGTGTAATATATAGAACTTAGTAGTCTAATAATCAAAGATTTAAAATCATCTACTATCATGCAAAATTTATAGTAAATACAATAAACCTATACGCATGTGTCTAACCAATTACTTGTATTTCTACTAGCTCAAGCACACGATTGACCTAAAAAATTAAAAAATATAGAAATTAAAACAAATTTTCTATGTCCCCATCCCCACACACAAACACTTTAGATACCACATTTTCCTCAATGTGTAACCCTATAAACAGAAGGAAAAAAGTTACATGATTGATCATGGTAGTTCCATAATCTATTGGTGGGTGCTCTATTCAATTTGTCGTTGAAAGCTCTAAATTGATGTGTTTATTTCGTGTGGAGTTCCTACACAGAAAATTTAGAACACAAAAATAAATAACAATCTACTGTTAAAATAATAAAATTATCCTAAAATAAATTACAACCCTTTAAAAAGAAAGACCTCGTAGCTCAATCATCTTCCTCCTCCTCAAAATATATCCCCTCCTTCATCTTCTCCTTCCTCACTCTCGCACTCTTCCTCTTCATCACTTTCTTGTTTCTCTTCTTCTTGCTTAGGATGCATTGGGCTGATCATATTATAAACAATATATCACACTGATCTTCCTTATTTCACTCTATTTTTACAAAAACCGTCATAATGTATCTACTTCACCCTCAACACGTATGGTCAGACGTCTATAGTCGTGCGATTCAGGACCAAGGAAAATGGTAAATACAAATTAACATTTTTGGATTGGGTTTTGTATGAAGGTTCATCAATAACTATTTTCTGGCTCAAATATAGGTACTAAGGGTGAATAAATAAAGTTAGCTTTTTGGCTCTGGGTGTATACCAAACAATACCTTACGCCATCCCTAGGTATCCCATTATTCACAAATTTAATCAACCAAACAATCACAAATTGAACAATTTATCCTACAAAGTAGCATACTCGTTTTCATCTGGTACGTTAAATTGCTTAATGCCTCTTTATGGTGTAATATATAGAACTTAGTAGTCTAAAAATCAAAAATTTAAAATCATCTACTATCATGAAAAATTTATAGTAAAAACAACCAACCTATATACAAGTTTAATCAACCAAACAATCACGAATTCAACAATTTATCATACATAGTAGCATGCTCGTTTCCCTGTGTTTTCTATTTCATCTGGTACGTTCAATTGCTTAATGACTACTTATAGTGTAATAAATAGAACTTTGTAGTCTAATAATCAAAATTTTAAAATCATCTACTATCATGCAAAATTTATAGTAAATACAATAAACCTATATACATGTTCCTATCCAATTACTTGTATTTCTACAAGCTCAAGCACACGATAGACCATAAAAATTAAAATAAAAGCATAAAAACTAAAACAAATTTTCTATGTTACCCCCACCACACACACACACACTTTAGATAACACATTGTCCTCAATGTGTAACCTTAAAAATCTAAGCAAAAACGTTACATGATTGATCATGGTAGTTCCATAATCGATTGGTGGGTGCTCTATTCAATTTGTCGTTGAAAGCTCTAAATTGATGTGTTTATTTCGTGTGGAGTTCCTACACAGAAAATTTAGAACACAAAAGTAAATAACAATCTACTGTTAAAATAATAAAATTATCCTAAAATAAATTACAACCCTTTAAAAAGAAAGACCTCGTAGCTCAATCATCTTCCTCCTCCTCAAAATATATCCCTTCCTTCCTCTTCTCCTTTCACACTCCCGCACTCTTCCTCTTCATCACTTTCTTGCTTCTCTTCTTCTTGCTTAGGATGCATTGGGCCGATCATATTTTAAATAATATATCACACTGATCTTCCTTATTTCACTCTATTTTTACAAAAATTGTCGTAATGTATCTACTTCACCCTCAACACGTATGGCCAGACGTCTATAGTCGTGCAATCCAGGACAAAGGAAAATGATAAATGCAAATTCACATTTTTGGATTGGGTTTTGTATGAAGGTTCATCAACAACTATTTTCTGGCTCAAATATCTTTTTGGCTCTAGGTGTGTACCAAACAATACCTTATGCCATCCTAGGTATCCCATTATTCACAAATTTAATCAACCAAACAATCACAAATTTAACAATTTATCATACATAGTAGCATGCTCGTTTTCCTGTATTTTATATTTCATCTGGTACGTTCAATTGCTTAATGCCTCTTTATAGTGTAATATACAGAGCTTAGTAGTCTGAAAATAAAAAATTTATAATCATCTACTATCATGAAAAAAATTTTAGTAAATACAATCAACCTATATAATAAACCAAACAATCACGAATTCAACAATTTATCATACATAGTAGCATGCTCGTTTCCCTGTATTTTCTATTTCATCTGGTACGTTCAATTGTTTAATGCCTATTTATAATGTAATATATAGATAAGGAAAAAAGATAAGGAAAAAAGTTACATGATTAATCATGGTAGTTCCATAATCTATTGGTGGGTGCTCTATTCAATTTGTCGTTGAAAGCTCTAAATTGTTGTGTTTATTTTGTGTGTAGTTCCTACACAGAAATCTTAAAACACAAAAACAAATAACAATCTACTGTTAAAATAATAAAATTATCATTAAATACATTACAGTCCTTTAAAAAGAAAGAACCCCTAGCTCAATCATCTTCCTCCTCCTCAAAATATATCCCCTCTCCTTCCTCTTCTCCTTCCTCACTCTCGCACTCCTCCCCTTCATCACTTTCTTGTTCCTCTTCTTCTTACTCAGGATGCACTGGGCCAATCATATTATAATCACTATATCACACTGATCCTTCTTATTTCACTCTATTTTTACAAAACCGTCATAAAGTATCTACTTAACCCTCAACACATATGGCCAAACGTCTATAGTCGTGTGATTCAGGACAAAGGAAAAAGGTAAAAACAAATTAACAGTTTTGGATCAGGTTTTTTACGAAGGTTCATCAACAAATATTTTCAGGCTCAAATATAGGTACTAAGGATGAATAAATAGACTTACCTTTTTGGCTCTAAGTGTATACCAAACAATACCTTACGTCATCCCTAGGTATCTCATTATTCAAAAATTTAATCATCCAAACAATTACAAATTCAACAATTTATCATAAATAGTAGCATGCTTGTTTCCCTATATTTTCTATTTCATCTGGTACGTTCAATTGCTTAATGCCTCTTTATAGTGTAATATATAAAACTTTGTAGTCTGAAAATCAAAATTTTAAAATCATCTACTACCATGGAAAAATTTATAGTAAATACAATCAACCTATATACAAGTTTAATCAACTAAAGAATCACGAATTCAACAATTTATCATACTTAGTAGCATGCTCGTTTCCCATTATTTTCTATTTCATCTGGTACGTACAATTGTTTAATGCCTATTTATAATGTAATATGTAGAACTTAGTAGTCTAATAATAAAAAATGTAAAATCATCTACTATCATGCAAAATTTATAGTAAATACAATCAACCTATATACAAGATTAATCAACCAAACAATCACGAATTCAACAATTTATCATACATAATAGCATGCTTGTTTCCAAGTATTTTCTATTTCATTTGGTACGTTCAATTGCTTAATGGCTATTTATAGTGTAATATATAGAACTTTGTAGTCTAATAATAAAAAATTTAAAGTCATCTACTATCATGTAAAATTTATAGTAAATACAATCAACCTATATACATGTTCTTAACCAATTACTTGTATTTCTACAAGCTCAAGCACACGATTAACCTTATAATTTAAAAGCATAAAAATTCAAACAAATTTTCTATGTTACCCTTCCCCCACACACACTTTAGATAACACATTTTCCTCAATGTGTAACCCTAAAAAGATAAGGAAAAAAGTTACATGATTGATCATGGTAGTTCCATAATCTATTGGTGGGTGCTCTATTCAATTTGTCGTTGAAAGCTCTAAATTGTTGTGTTTATTTTGTGTGTAGTTCCTACACAGAAATCTTAAAACACAAAAACAAATAACAATCTACTGTTAAAATAATAAAATTATCCTTAAATACATTACAGTACTTTAAAAAGAAAGAACCCCTAGCTCAATCATCTTCCTCCTCCTCAAAATATATCCCCTCTCCTTCCTCTTCTCCTTCCTCACTCTCGCACTCCTCCCCTTCATCACTTTCTTGTTCCTCTTCTTCTTACTCAGGATGCACTGGGCCAATCATATTATAATCACTATATCACACTGATCCTTCTTATTTCACTCTATTTTTACAAAACCGTCATAAAGTATCTCCTTAACCCTCAACACATATGGCCAGACGTCTATAGTCGTGTGATTCAGGACCAAGGAAAAGGGTAAAAACAAATTAACAGTTTTGGATCAGGTTTTTTACGAAGGTTCATCAACAAATATTTTCAGGCTCAAATATAGGTACTAAGGATGAATAAATAGATTACCTTTTTGGCTCTAAGTGTATACCAAACAATACCTTACGTCATCCCTAGGTATCTCATTATTCAAAAATTTAATCATCCAAACAATTACAAATTCAATAATTTATCATAAATAGTAGCATGCTTGTTTCCCTATATTTTCTATTTCATCTGGTACGTTCAATTGCTTAATGCCTCTTTATAGTGTAATATATAAAACTTTGTAGTCTGAAAATCAAAATTTTAAAATCATCTACTACCATGGAAAAATTTATAGTAAATACAATCAACCTATATACAAGTTTAATCAACTAAAGAATCACGAATTCAACAATTTATCATACTTAGTAGCATGCTCGTTTCCCATTATTTTCTATTTCATCTGGTACGTACAATTGTTTAATGCCTATTTATAATGTAATATGTAGAACTTAGTAGTCTAATAATAAAAAATGTAAAATCATCTACTATCATGCAAAATTTATAGTAAATACAATCAACCTATATACAAGATTAATCAACCAAACAATCACGAATTCAACAATTTATCATACATAATAGCATGCTTGTTTCCAAGTATTTTCTATTTCATTTGGTACGTTCAATTGCTTAATGGCTATTTATAGTGTAATATATAGAACTTTGTAGTCTAATAATAAAAAATTTAAAGTCATCTACTATCATGTAAAATTTATAGTAAATACAATCAACCTATATACATGTTCTTAACCAATTACTTGTATTTCTACAAGCTCAAGCACACGATTAACCTTATAATTTAAAAGCATAAAAATTCAAACAAATTTTCTTTGTTACCCCTTCCCCCACACACACTTTAGATAACACATTTTCCTCAATGTGTAACCCTAAAAAGATAAGGAAAAAAGTTACATGATTGATCATGGTAGTTCCATAATCTATTGGTGGGTGCTCTATTCAATTTGTCGTTGAAAGCTCTAAATTGTTGTGTTTATTTTGTGTGTAGTTCCTACACAGAAATCTTAAAACACAAAAACAAATAACAATCTACTGTTAAAATAATAAAATTATCCTTAAATACATTACAGTACTTTAAAAAGAAAGAACCCCTAGCTCAATCATCTTCCTCCTCCTCAAAATATATCCCCTCTCCTTCCTCTTCTCCTTCCTCACTCTCGCACTCCTCCCCTTCATCACTTTCTTGTTCCTCTTCTTCTTACTCAGGATGCACTGGGCCAATCATATTATAATCACTATATCACACTGATCCTTCTTATTTCACTCTATTTTTACAAAACCGTCATAAAGTATCTCCTTAACCCTCAACACATATGGCCAGACGTCTATAGTCGTGTGATTCAGGACCAAGGAAAAGGGTAAAAACAAATTAACAGTTTTGGATCAGGTTTTTTACGAAGGTTCATCAACAAATATTTTCAGGCTCAAATATAGGTACTAAGGATGAATAAATAGATTACCTTTTTGGCTCTAAGTGTATACCAAACAATACCTTACGTCATCCCTAGGTATCTCATTATTCAAAAATTTAATCATCCAAACAATTACAAATTCAATAATTTATCATAAATAGTAGCATGCTTGTTTCCCTATATTTTCTATTTCATCTGGTACGTTCAATTGCTTAATGCCTCTTTATAGTGTAATATATAAAACTTTGTAGTCTGAAAATCAAAATTTTAAAATCATCTACTACCATGGAAAAATTTATAGTAAATACAATCAACCTATATACAAGTTTAATCAACTAAAGAATCACGAATTCAACAATTTATCATACTTAGTAGCATGCTCGTTTCCCTGTATTTTCTATTTCATCTGGTACATTCAATTGTTTAATGCCTATTTATAATGTAATATGTAGAACTTAGTAGTCTAATAATAAAAAATGTAAAATCATCTACTATCATGCAAAATTTATAGTAAATACAATCAACCTATATACAAGATTAATCAACCAAACAATCACGAATTCAACAATTTATCATACATAATAGCATGCTTGTTTCCAAGTATTTTCTATTTCATTTGGTACGTTCAATTGCTTAATGGCTATTTATAGTGTAATATATAGAACTTTGTAGTCTAATAATAAAAAATTTAAAGTCATCTACTATCATGTAAAATTTATAGTAAATACAATCAACCTATATACATGTTCTTAACCAATTACTTGTATTTCTACAAGCTCAAGCACACGATTAACCTTATAATTTAAAAGCATAAAAATTCAAACAAATTTTCTATGTTACCCCTCCCCCACACACACTTTAGATAACACATTTTCCTCAATGTGTAACCCTAAAAAGATAAGGAAAAAAGTTACATGATTGATCATGGTAGTTCCATAATCTATTGGTGGGTGCTCTATTCAATTTGTCGTTGAAAGCTCTAAATTGTTGTGTTTATTTTGTGTGTAGTTCCTACACAGAAATCTTAAAACACAAAAACAAATAACAATCTACTGTTAAAATAATAAAATTATCCTTAAATACATTACAGTACTTTAAAAAGAAAGAACCCCTAGCTCAATCATCTTCCTCCTCCTCAAAATATATCCCCTCTCCTTCCTCTTCTCCTACCTCACTCTCGCACTCCTCCCCTTCATCACTTTCTTGTTCCTCTTCTTCTTACTCAGGATGCACTGGGCCAATCATATTATAATCACTATATCACACTGATCCTTCTTATTTCACTCTATTTTTACAAAACCGTCATAAAGTATCTCCTTAACCCTCAACACATATGGCCAGACGTCTATAGTCGTGTGATTCAGGACCAAGGAAAAGGGTAAAAACAAATTAACAGTTTTGGATCAGGTTTTTTACGAAGGTTCATCAACAAATATTTTCAGGCTCAAATATAGGTACTAAGGATGAATAAATAGATTACCTTTTTGGCTCTAAGTGTATACCAAACAATACCTTACGTCATCCCTAGGTATCTCATTATTCAAAAATTTAATCATCCAAACAATTACAAATTCAATAATTTATCATAAATAGTAGCATGCTTGTTTCCCTATATTTTCTATTTCATCTGGTACGTTCAATTGCTTAATGCCTCTTTATAGTGTAATATATAAAACTTTGTAGTCTGAAAATCAAAATTTTAAAATCATCTACTACCATGGAAAATTTATAGTAAATACAATCAACCTATATACAAGTTTAATCAACTAAAGAATCACGAATTCAACAATTTATCATACTTAGTAGCATGCTCGTTTCCCTGTATTTTCTATTTCATCTGGTACATTCAATTGTTTAATGCCTATTTATAATGTAATATGTAGAACTTAGTAGTCTAATAATAAAAAATGTAAAATCATCTACTATCATGCAAAATTTATAGTAAATACAATACACCTATATACAAGATTAATCAACCAAACAATCACGAATTCAACAATTTATCATACATAATAGCATGCTTGTTTCCAAGTATTTTCTATTTCATTTGGTACGTTCAATTGCTTAATGGCTATTTATAGTGTAATATATAGAACTTTGTAGTCTAATAATAAAAAATTTAAAGTCATCTACTATCATGTAAAATTTATAGTAAATACAATCAACCTATATACATGTTCTTAACCAATTACTTGTATTTCTACAAGCTCAAGCACACGATTAACCTTATAATTTAAAAGCATAAAAATTCAAACAAATTTTCTATGTTACCCCTCCCCCACACACACTTTAGATAACACATTTTCCTCAATGTGTAACCCTAAAAAGATAAGGAAAAAAGTTACATGATTGATCATGGTAGTTCCATAATCTATTGGTGGGTGCTCTATTCAATTTGTCGTTGAAAGCTCTAAATTGTTGTGTTTATTTTGTGTGTAGTTCCTACACAGAAATCTTAAAACACAAAACAAATAACAATCTACTGTTAAAATAATAAAATTATCCTTAAATACATTACAGTCCTTTAAAAAGAAAGAACCCCTAGCTCAATCATCTTCCTCCTCCTCAAAATATATCCCCTCTTCTTCCTCTTCTCCTTCCTCACTCTCGCACTCCTCCCCTTCATCACTTTCTTGTTCCTCTTCTTCTTACTCAGGATGCACTGGGCCAATCATATTATCACTATATCACACTGATCCTTCTTATTTCACTCTATTTTTACAAAACCGTCATAAAGTATCTACTTAACCCTCAACACATATGGCCAGACGTCTATAGTCGTGTGATTCAGGACCAAGGAAAAAGGTAAAAACAAATTAACAGTTTTGGATCAGGTTTTTTACGAAGGTTCATCAACAAATATTTTCAGGCTCAAATATAGGTACTAAGGATGAATAAATAGATTACCTTTTTGGCTCTAAGTGTATACCAAACAATACCTTACGTCATCCCTAGGTATCTCATTATTCAAAAATTTAATCATCCAAACAATTACAAATTCAATAATTTATCATAAATAGTAGCATGCTTGTTTCCCTATATTTTCTATTTCATCTGGTACGTTCAATTGCTTAATGCCTCTGTATAGTGTAATATATAAAACTTTGTAGTCTGAAAATCAAAATTTTAAAATCATCTACTACCATGGAAAAATTTATAGTAAATACAATCAACCTATATACAAGTTTAATCAACTAAAGAATCACGAATTCAACAATTTATCATACTTAGTAGCATGCTCGTTTCCCTGTATTTTCTATTTCATCTGGTACGTTCAATTGTTTAATGCCTATTTATAATGTAATATGTAGAGCTTAGTAGTCTAATAATAAAAAATTTAAAATCATCTACTATCATGCAAATTTTATAGTAAATACAATCAACCTATATACAAGTTTAATTAACCAAACAATCACGAATTCAACAATTTATCGTACATAGTAGCATGCTCGTTTCCCTGTATTTTCTATTTCATCCGGTACGTTCAATTGCTTAATGCCTATTTATAGTGTAATATATAGAACTCTGTAGTCTAATAATCAAAAATTTAAAATCATCTACTATCATGCAAAATTTATAGTAAATACAATCAACCTATATACATGTTCCTAACCAATTACTTATATTTCTACAAGCTCAAGCACACAATAGACCATAAAAATTAAAATTAAAGCATAGAAATTTAAAAAAATTCTATGTTACCCCCCATACACACACACTTTAGATAACATATTTTCCTCAATCTGTAACCCAAAAAAGATAAGGGAAAAAATTACATGATTGATCGTGGTAGTTCCATAATCTATTGGTGGGTGCTCTATTCAATTTGTCGTTGAAAGCTCTGAATTGTTGTGTTTATTTCCTATGGAGTTCCTACACAGAAAACTTAGAACACAAAAGCAAATAACAATCTACTGTTAAAATAATAAAATTATCCTAAAATAAATTACAGTCCTTTAAAAAGAAAGAACCCGTAACTCAATCATCTTCCTCCTCAAAATATATCCCCTCTCCTTCCTCTTCTCATTCCTCACTCTGGCACTCTTCCTCTTCATCACTTTCTTTCTCCTCTTCTTCTTACTCATGATGCACTGGACCAATCATATTGTAATCACTGTATAACACTGATTCTTCTTATTTCACTCTATTTTTGACAAAACCCACCGTAATGTATCTACTTAACCCTAAACACGTATGGTCAGACGTCTATAGTCGTGTGATTCAGGACCAAGGAAAAAGGTAAAAATAAATTATCATTTTTGGATCGAGTTTTGTTTGAAGGTTCATCAACAAATGCTTTCTAGCTCAAATATTGGTACTAAGGATGAATAAATAGAGATAGCTTTTTGGCTTTGGGTGTATACCAAATAATACCTTAGGTCATCCCTAGGTATCTCATTATTCACAAATTTAATCAACAAAGAATCACAAATTCAACAATTTATCATAAATAGTAGCATGCTTGTTTCCCTGTATTTTCTATTTCATCTGGCACGTTCAATTACTTAATGCCTATTTATAGTGTAATATATAGAACTTAGTAGTCTATTAATTAAAAATTTAAAATCATCTACTATCAGGCAAAATTTATAGTAAATACAATCAATCTATTTAGATGTTCCTAACCAATTACTTGTATTTCTACTAGCTCAAGCACACGATTGACCTTAAGAATTAAAAAAAACACACACAAATTAAAGCAAATTTTCTATGTTACCCCCCCACACACTTTAGATAACACATCGTCTTTAATGTGTAACCCTAAAAAGATAAGGAAAAAAGTTAAATGTGTTAGAGTATGCCCAAAGATCAATCATGAGATGGTTGTAATAACATACTTGATTTATCATGTTTATTAATATAAGGCGTTACCATTATTATTTCAGTTTCTTTTCTACATGTATAAATAAACTGTTTTATAATAATGTCCTGAGAATAATATGATTATTCTTGAAAGGTCCTTAGACAAGTATTATTGTTGGATAGGACAACAATAATGCTTTAAGACTAACATGTCGTTGATTGATGATAAAGAGTTGTCATTGATATGGAATGTCAAAATCGATGCATGAATATGTGTGTTAGAGAACAAAATATTGGACTGACCCGTTATGAGTATATTTCTTGGATTATTATGTAATTGTCACAACATTACTCATAGTGATTAATATGTATATGATCCTCAGACTTGAGATCATCATAATCCCAACATTGTGAGTTGTATATTTTCATACAGTCAAACGTACATCGTAACTGGTTGTTCTATAAAGGCTAATGTTGGATATACCACGATCTATGTAGAGGGATATGGTTGATCGATATAGGATAAGTCCCTCCTACATAATGGGAGTAATATCTTAGACCACTTGATTGAGTGAGACTAGAAATGCATGGCCACGCTCAAATAAACTGATATAAGATGTCATACTTATTTGTATATCATAGTCTACTTAAGATATCAAGGAACATGGAATGGACTATGCAAGTGTGACTATTCCATGACTTGTGTCCAATCCAGAGATAAATGACTTAAGGATTATTTCATGAAAGGTTAATCATAAAAAGGTTATGTCGAATCATGATTTCTTGTGACTTAGGTAGTAATGATGCATTGCTAGGTGCCACTCATTGTTTGTAACATTGGAATCATTCTAGTATTACTGCTAATGTTACAAGAACCTACAGGGCCACGCCCTATAGTTGAAATGAACAGAATAAAACATAGTTGGTATTGTGTTTGGTTGTCGATTGAATTAAATTAATTATAGAATTAATTTAATTGGGTAATCAAATATCGAACATATTATGTACAAGGTTGTTGTATGTATAATGAGAACATGAATTTGGTTAGTATATAAATTCAAATAAATTTATAGTTTACCGAAATCATTATTATAATTAATGTAATTATAATTTTTGGTTAAAACATTGTTATATTTATTACATTTCTAGAAACCCTAAAAATAGTTATTAAAATCCCATTTTTCTTTGCTTAGGGTCTAGCAGCCGTCAAAGCAAAGTCTTTTCCAAAACAGTTTTAGGGATTCCTTTCATTCATTGTCAACTGGGTGGATTACGTGGAGGTCGGAGTCACGATAGATTACGGCTTGGTTCGATAGTAGATCAGATTACTCATTTTTGAGGCGTTGCTGTCTCCTCAGAATAAAGATTCAGTAATTTCGAAACCTGTATTTCACCCCGATTCATTCCTCACACATGGATCCATGGTTAGGATCGCCGAATGTTTTATTTTTCCACTACGCCGTAGGGGTGCCGGCATTCCAACAACATAATTGATCATGGTAGTTCAATAATCTATTAGAGGGTGCTCTATTCAATTTATCGTTGAAAGCTCTGAATTGTTGTTTTTCTTTAGTGTGGAGTTCCTACACAGAAAACATAGAGTAGAAAAACAAATAGCAATCTACTATTAAATAATAAAATTATCATAAAAAAATTATAGTCCTTTAAAAAGAACTAATTTGTAGCTCAATCATCTTCCTCCTCCTCAAAGTATATCTCCTTTCCTTCCTCTTCTCCTTCCACACCCTCACTCTCTTCCTCTTCATCACTTTTTTGCTCTTTTTCTTCTTGCTTAGATGCGCTAGGTCGATCATATTATAATCACTATATCACATTGATCCTTCTTATTTCACTCTATTTTTACAAAATCTATCGTAATGTATCTACTTAACCCTTAACAATATGGCCAAACGTCTATAGTCGTGCGATTCAGGACCAAGGAAAAGAGTAAATACTAATTAACGCTTTTGGATCAAGTTTTGTATGAAGGTTCATTTAGAAGTGTTTTCTGGCTCAAATATAGGTATTAAAGATGAATACATAGAGTGAGCTTTTTGGATCTGGGTGTATACCAAACAATGCCTTAGGTCATCCTTAGGTATCTCAATATTCACAAGTTTAATCAACCAACAATTTCAAGTTCAACAAGTTATCATACATAGTAGCATGCTTGTTTCTCTTTATTTTCTATATCATCTGGTCCAATTACTTAACGCCTATTGATAGTGTAATATATAGAGCTTAGTAGTCTAATAATCAAAAGTTTAAAATCATCTACAGGCTCAAGCACACAATTGAACATAAAAATTAAAAGAAAAGCATAGAAATTAAAATAAATTTTCTATGTTACCCCTCCCACACACACACACTTAAGATAACACATTGTTCTCAATGTGTAACCCTAAAAAGGTAAGGAAAAAGGTTACATGATTGATCGTGGTAGTTCCATAATCTATTTGTGGGTGCTCTCTTCAATTTTTCATTGAAAGCTCTAAATTGTTGTGTTTCTTTCATGTGAAGTTCCTACACAGAAAACATAGAACATAAAAGCAAATAATAATCTATTGTTAAAATAACAAAGTTATCCTAATATAAATTACAATCCTTTAGAAAGGAAGAATTCGTAGCTCAATCATCTTCCTCCTACTCAAAATATATCCCCTCTCATTCCTTTTCTCCTTCCTCACCCTCGCTCTTTTCCTCTTCTTCTTGCTCAAGATACACTGGGCCAAACATATTCTGCGAATAATTGAGTACTCTAATGTTATTCTGCTGTGTGAATTCTTGAAAAGTTGGGCCCGAATCTTGCATCCAGTGTATCATCCAATCTAAATTTGGATGACTACTCTCGACAATTTTTTTAAGTTATCATTTTTTCTCTCCTTTGTGATGAAGATGAAGTAGTCGTCTTCTCTTGTTGTCGTTTGTTCCAGTCTCTTGCTTATTTTGTACGAAGCTCTGTGCACTGCATATACAGTGTGTCTCTTATTATGCTCTTGGACAGCTTGATAGATTGCTTAGTGGACGCCATTAGGACTTTTTCTCTTTTGCACAAGGCCATCACTAAGTGGGGAAAGAATATCCCTACTTTTTGAGCTGCTGACGCACCGTTTCATATATTGATATATCCATGTTTTGATGCATACCTGTTTTTTCTTCAAAATAGCATAAAGTAAAATTGCTCGAAAAGTCTTCGTATTAGAGACATTTAAAGCATGAACAGCTTGTGTGCACAAGAATTGTATCCATATTTTGGCTACTAGAAACATAATTTCCTAGTTAAAAGACTTGGGGATATAAGTACCCGAGCCACACTTCCATTTGCCCCTACCCTCTATTTAGTAATTTATAACATTATCCATATTTATGTCTTTAAAGTATTCCAAATTAATTTCTTCTACAAAATCCTTTTTATAATATGGAGCATTATAAAATTCACAAATAACTCAAAGGGTGACTTGCACTTTTTTCCCTCGTACGGGTACCATTTCCCACATGGTACCTCTGTTCTCTTAGACTCTTAGTCCCTAAAAGATGCATACAATTCTTATACTATCGGGACAACGACAGGGTCTTTAGGGAATATGCAAAAACATTCTCATTTATGATATCAGGCCAGAGGCCATATTTCTTGACATAGAACCATTGATGGCTCAAATCCCCGTTCTTGAATAAACGTCTTTTCTTGAAGTTCTAAAAAGAATTTTTCAACATTTGGGTTTGGAAATTTTGAGGGATTTGCAACCACTAGTGGTTTGGGTTCACTAATTCTTCTAGATTTTCTAGTAGGCATTTTCAAAAATCTTTTAACTAGAAGACTAATCGAACTCAAACAATATGTTTCAAAGTAATCAAGGAGTAATGCAATGGAAAAGTAATGTTAGGAACCCTTAAACTTAATTTAGAAGTTCATGATTCCTTGCTAAAGCTTGTTGCAAACTCCTTGTTAATGTGGAATATTTAACTTGCACCAAATGAAATTACAATGAAGGGGAAAAAATTGCAGCAAAATAGGAAGAGAAGAAAAATAGGGATTTTAGGGGTTTTAAGGATTTAAGAGGTTTTTCAAAGAGTTTTAAAGTTAAAGAGAGTCTAAAAACAAGTTAAAAGTGTTTTAGGTTTAAAATTTTTGTATTTCTAAGTTAAAAATTGGGTTAAACAAGGTTATAAACTGACGGGTTGCATGATGGGTCGGGCTGACCCTACAGAAAGTTGCAGCAATGTCACGACATCGGGGTTCGATGTCGCAACTCACTCTAAAATTTTGGAATCTTGGGTATATTGTCTTCTGTGTTGCGACATTGAGATGGATTTCTCAATTTCACTGATTCTAGATGTGGTATTACGACACCGACTCTGTTTTAACCCAAATTTCCAATTTTCAAAGTGCCTCGAGTTTTCTTAAAAATATACAATAATATGCATAAGGTTAAAGTTTTATTAAAAATATGTTAGGTTTAGCTATCGGATTCATCCGTCAGCTCGATTAGCATGCCTGTGGATGCTCTATCTGTTTTATTTCTATCAGTGTTTGTCCAGCATCCATCAAGCCATTCCATCTTCTTACACTTGTGTCGCTCTTTTAACTTTGAGGGAACCTGTCGAGATATAATCGCTCTACATGAAGTGCTTATGTTAAATTGCTCTCCTGTTTTAATTTTCCTACACCTAGACATGATTTATTTTAGGTATTTGGCATACTTAGGGATTTTCTCAAATAAATCAATTAAAGGCAAGTTAACGTTTAACGTTTCGAATAAGTTCAGAAAATTTACAAATTCATCCTCATCCCATCTTTGTTTTTCCTCCAACAGTGAAGGGAATGGTACTTTATTAATTGCAAGTTCCTTGACTGGCTCTTTCTCTAGCTCGGCTACTTCTTCTGGTCCTATTTCCTTCTCAGCTTCTTGGGGGTTCTTTTGAAGATATTCAGAATCCTATTTGTTTTCCTCATGAGTTGGTTTTTCTGGGATACTCAATACTTGACCCGAACGAAACCCTATTGCCTTCACATGCTCCTTCCCCTCTCTCCGACGATTATTTTCTGTGTTACTCAGGATTTTCGTGCCAATTTGCCTTTTGATATCTCCCCTCATTCTCATTAAATGGTTTATCTAATCTTCGAGCTTAGTCAATTTTCTTGGCGTACTAGTACACTCAAACTGTACTTGTTTCACTTCCGTCCTTATTGGCTGCATCTCACCCTTAATCCGGTCCAAGCGTTGACCACATACAGTATGGTCATTCGGGTTGGACCTTTCCTAAGGCTTCTGTAAATAAGGAGGTTGATAATTAGTAATTTTAACTTGGTTAGAGTTATTACCTCCTCTCTGGTTTCTGCCCCATATTAGGTTTGGGTGGTCTCTCCATCTGGGATTATAAGTATTTGAATAATGGTTTCCAACCCTATTTCTAATGTAGTTCATATCCTCAGTTAGATTATTGATATAATGGAAGAGAGGTTTATTTCCCCTCATATATAGACGATGCACTGGTTGAAGACTCGATACAGTTAAGTCTGTCTACAATCTATTGGCATCTGTCGTCCTTCTAAATAGCCTTGGCCGTAGATGGTTTTTGGCGATATGTGTAGCATTCGGTTGGCCAATGGTAGGAATTCATTGCCATGTTCTGTAACACCCCAAACCCGGCCTAGAAGTTATGGCCGAATCTTGCGTGTCACATTGAAGTGTCGTTTGTAAATTTGTCTTGTTGGAAAAAAAATGTTTCTAAGCTTAAAACATCTTTAGTATTATTTAACAATCATCTAGTTAAAACGTTTGCCTTATTATCTGCTACTGTTATAATAGTTGTTTTTAAAACGCGGAAGGATTTGAAAACTCCAATCATTTAAAGTTCGTGACTTAGAAAATAGTATTATTTTGAAAATTTGTCTTCCCTAAACTAGCAATTTAAAGTAAATAAGCAAAAGCCCAATTAAAAATTTAAACAAACTTAAAAGGCCCTTATTACATGAACAAACCCAACACAAACTTTAAATTTAAATAAAAACTAGTAATAAACAGTTGCAGTAGTGTGGCCACCTCTAAGTCCCTCACAGCACCAAATCGCCTATGGCCGAGGATTTCATGTAAGTAAATAAAAGAAAGGGTGAGTTTACGAAAACTCAGTGTGTAATCCCCTATCAGTCATTCAGTAAACAACATATAGTAACAGTATGGGCCTGAGCCCTATTCAGTGACAGTACAGTGTGCGCCTTAGCCCAATACAGAATCAGTGTGGGCCTTAGCCCAATATAGTAACAGTGTTGTGCAATAATGAAACCTATCCCAATCCAACCAACACACCACTCCGTACCACCAACACACCATGTGGGGATAAAATCGACCCACCCAACCAACACACTAATATCGCAGCAAAGCTGCCAGTAATAGCATCGTAGCAGAGCTGCCAATATCAGTATCGCAGCAAAGCTGCCAGTAACAGTATATGTGGTAAAGCCACCAGTAGGTCTACAGTCGTCTTGGGCGACCCGTGCAACCTTAACAGTATAGTACACTTCCTCCAAATATAACAACCCAACCCCATGCAACATGTCGTGACATAATATCATATGTCTATGCAAAATGTCATGCTCAATCATAGTCTTACATATCATAGAGCAAATCTGTCATACATAACATAAGCCTATAACAGTCATTTTATCTCCTAGGGGTATAACAGTCATTTTACCCTATGGGGTATTTCGTTCATTTTACCCTATAGGGGTATTTCAGACATTTTACCCTCTGGGGGTATTTCGGTCATTTTATCTTATGGGAGTATTTTGGTCATTTTACCCTATAAGGGTATTTCGGTCATTTTACCCTATGGGTGTATTTTGGTCATGTTACCCTATAGAGGTATTTCAGTCATTTTACCCTATGAGGGTATTTCGATCATTTTACCCTATGGGGGTATTTAGGTCATTTTAACTTATGAGGGCATTTTGGTCATTTTACCCTATAAGGGTATTTCAATCATTTTACCCTATAGGGGTATTTCGGTTATTTTCATCTATTAGGGGTAAAATAGTCATTTTACCCTTTAGGGGTATTTTGGTCATTTTACCTATTTTGGGGTCTCCGTGCAGATATCGACCTCTCGGAAGGTCCGCAGTCGCCTCGAGTGACTCAGGTAACCTAAATGGTCATAACATTATAAATGGGCCCAAGGCCCATTACTCAGCCCAAGTGGGCCCACACTCTCGTGCGGCCCATTTATCCCAGATTCTGTTACGGCTATGAGATCTACATAGCCCAGTCCAGTATTTTTCACAACTCGTGGATTTCATCCGTGTGAGGCCTACAAGCCCATTGGGCCCACACAGCCCATTTCGGCTCAACGTGGCCCATTTTAGCCTAAGCCCACGAGAATGCTCATGGTGCCCTCTATAGTCAAGCATCATGTTTTGTGGGCTCGGATTACCCCACGAGCTTTCGTACGCTCATGTGACCTCGAACGCTATCATTTTCAGCTTTTCGATTTTTGCCGATTTGTAGTTAATGGGGTGTGATTACACACACTTCTTGGTATTTCATCGATATCGTTTATAGAGTGCTGTTAGACACCTGATGTGGTTTGATGCCGAAACACCTATTCAGTCACTCAATTAACACCTATTCGCAACCCCAGCGAGACGAGCAACCTTTAACAACAACAAAAGTCCTTACCTTCGACTAAACATTGGCGATTCCACACGCGATGTCTCCGTTAGGCAAGAACTCCAGTCACTTAATCTTCTCCTAACACAAGACAACCCCTTTAGTAACGATTACCAGAACCTAAATTTCAATCACGTTACCTAAACTTACCAGAACACACACCAAGAACACCAACAGCAATTGAGCCACACCGAACCGAAAAGTGCCAAAGACGAAAGAGAGGAAAAGAGAAAGGAAAATCAGCAAAAAGAAAATCGACAGGGGATTGGGAGAATTGAAATGTCTAAAATTTTGGAAAGGAACTGAAAAAGAATTGAAAAGAAAATAAAAATCCCAATTGATAACCCTTAAATCCCTTAATTTTCTGCTATTATCACTCCACAACAGCAACCTCCCCAAATCTCAATATTCTCTCCTCAAATCTCTCCAAATATCCCTCCTCAATTATCTCTATGACTAGTTCAAACTCCATTTAGCAGTATTTTAATCCAACTCCACTACCTACACAGCTCAAGCAGCAAAATAAATACTCCATTGTGCAACACAAGACTTGAACCTCAGACCTCACAGTTACCCAACACACCACCTTGCCACTTGACCACAAGTTATTTTTGTGTTATATTTTAACCACAATAATTTAAGAACCTACTATCTAGATCCAAGGATTTTATTCACTTAAAATAAAAATTTTGCATAAGCCAAAGCTTAAACCCCTGACTTCTCAGACACTTCCAAACACTCTTAAATCACTTAACCACTGAAGCAGACATTCATTTATGTCACTTCCTTGCACAACTAAGTATTTATATCCAGTTCCTAACTGTTCCCTTGCTCAAAACCTATTTCTTCTAGGCCCAAAATTTGGGGTGTTACATGTTCTCTATCAATTCATATGTTTCTCCATAAGTCTTATTCATTAAGGCTCCTCTTGCGACTCCATCAAGTCCTGACCGTGCATCTCCATCCAACCCATTATAGAACATTTGCAGTCGTAACCACTCGAGTAATTCATGATGTGGGCATCTCTAAATAAAAATTTTAAAACACCCCCAGGCTTCATGAAAAATTTCTCTTTCTAACTGTTTGAACGTTGCAATCTCCTCTTCAGTTGGACCGTCTTGTTGATAGGGAAGAAATTTTGTAAGAATTTTCCTGCGAATTCATCCCATGTCGTGATAGATCCTGTTGTCTGTGAATCTAACCAAGAGAAAGCGTTATCTATTTAGAAGAAGGGGAACAACTAAAGACAAATAGCATCATCAGTGACCCCATTATATTTAAAAGTATCAAAAAGTTGAAGAAACCGCTTTAGATGTTGATTCGTCCTCTGTCATTATGCCTGTAAATTTCAAATTATTCTGGATCATTTGGATCATTACTAGTTTGATCTCAAAATTATTAGTTGTGATGGTTGACCTTGTTGCACACCATAGGTATATTTGCGGGTAGTTGTGGTGGTGGTTGTAAGCCTTGTGGGTTATTGTTGTTAATTTCATTGAACAACAGGTTATCTCATGGTGCTAAATTGCCTACAGCAGGTGGTGGGTTCTGCATCTACTGTTGTTGTTGTTACTGTCGGTGATTCTTACGGATTATTCTTTCTAGATCAGTGGCTGGCTCTATAGGCGTTCCCTTACTACGAGTCATACACTGAAACCAAAAAGCAAAATAAAAATGTTAGTAAAAGTAAAAATTGTATATATAATTTAAAATTTTCCTAATTACTCTAATAAATAAAAAAATTAAAATCAATAAAAAATTAAAATCAATCTAATGATGTTGCCTCCCTAGAAACGAAGCCAACAACTTACCCGCCTCCAGATGTACCAACGTCCAGAGTAAGGATACGACACAAAAGATATATAAATAAAAAATAGAAATAACAAAAATCTAAAAATAAAGAACTTCAGAAAACTTAATTTATAGACTTTAATCAATTCTAGGCATGGGTGATTAGTTTGCTTTGGTGGTCATAACTAATTCCTATTTTGAGTTTTTACACAATCAACTACCCATTACCCTAGCAGGATCTCTCGATCTTTCACTAAACTAATGAGTTGACAAGAACTACTTATCTCTTGACCTCAAAGTCCAGACCAATTTAGGGTTAAGGTGTTCGCGGATAGGCCACACCAATTTTGGGTAATTCCCACCTAAATGACTTCCTAGGGTCGTCAAGCCTAGGGTTTATGTTCTTCCTCTCCCAAACAGTTGATCCACTAAGAAAACCCTACATATGAATCAATTAATCAAACCTCCACTTGCTAATCCACCGTAAGAGGATTAGTTCCTCATAGATCTCATGAACATAATAAACTTGAATATATATATAAACATCAATAACAAATAAAGAATAGAGTTCACAAAATCTTATTTGTATTTGATAGATGAGGCGTAGAAAATCCACTAGCAGTTGATCGCGTTTACAAACCATGTTCTCTGAAGAACACAAAGATAACAGAACTAAAAATAAACCTAAGCCTAAAACTAAGAATTGAGATTATAAAGAAAAAATTAAGTCTAAAAATTTGTCCGTAGCAGTGCTAAATGAGCCTATTTTATAGAGTTAGAATTGTCGTAGTCCTTAACCCTAGGTCATTTGATGCTCATATGTTAAATATTTGATTGTGCAGAACAAAAATCCCTTGGCTCATAAATATTTCCCGTACAGGACTGATGTCACAACACCCTAGTGCGTGTGTCTTGACATCGAAGGCAATATGCTTAGGTTTAGGGTTGCTTCAGGGGTGCGTCGTGAAATCCCATGGTTGTGTCGTGACACCAAAGGAAGTCTCGATATTCTTGCATTTTGCTCCCTATGTTGCGACACCAAATTTCCCGTGTTGCAACACAGCGACCAATATTGAGTTTATACACCCTCTGATGGTCTCTTGCATACTCACTAAGTATATTAGCTCACCTTTAGGCCTCATTCGGCCCCTAAGGTCGATAAAAGACTCATAATACACTTTTTTATTACATTTAGACTAAACTATGAAAACTTAATTAAAACATAATGAAAATGCTCGTATTCAAGCTCCTTAAGTGTGAAAACTAGTTTAATCTACTACAATCTCAGACCATGCTCATAAACATCCTTAGACTTAGATTGAACTCAGTGTAGATCATACATGTAGCACAACAATAGCAAAGCACCTAAAAAAATGCAGTATAGAAACTCACTTGCTATTCTTCTTCCTTGCCAGCTTAGCTTTTTCAAACACCAGAGCCTCCTTCATCCTGGAAGCTAAGCATGACAACCATAATACAAATTAAACCAAAGACATTCATACTTTAGATACTAGTTTCCAATAACGTGCAAAAACCTTTCAAAGTTTTCCCAAAAATCCTTAACTTCCTTCTCTTTTCCTCAAATCAATCAAGGTAGAAAGGTTAAGAATCTAACCAGTTTACACGATTCTCTACTGTTACACATCAAACTCTGATTTCATCTCCCCATGCAGAGCTTTCCATTAAACTCTCTCTCTCTTTTGGAGTAGACTCAAGAAGAAGATGAAGATGGTGAAACAGAAATAAGAAGAATTCCCTTGCAGCAGGACATTTCTCTCATATATATAACCCCCACACACGATCACCAATGACACAATTCTAAACCATTAGTTGCTAATCATTATGCCCCCACTAAGGAACTAACCAGTTCTAACTTAATTGAACTAGAAATGAAACTCAACTATTCACCATTCAGTCACCAAATTCTTCAGATTTTATGATAGAGCCTGCTAAACCAACTTTTCCTTCAATTAAGACCTTACTTACTCTTAATATCGGGTCTTGTTAAAAATTGGGTGTGACATTTTATCAAACTTTTATTATTTCTCTCCTCTTGATGTTGGGAAAACTTGTCAAATCAAAGTTGTAATCACCAAATCATGTTATAATTGAATATCCAATTTATTCTACACATTTAATAATACAATGTGACTTATAACTAATGTATGTTCCTAACATTCTTTGAATACCTATTTTGTGCATTATGGTAGAGCAACTTAAACATATATCACACATTCAAAATTTCTAAAATGGGTTGTATTTAAGTCCTGACCAAAAGCCAATTTTAATGGGGAGTATTTATCAAAACTTACTAGCATGGTGCGTACAAGTGTCGATTCATATAAAATATCATATCCTTACACATATATACAAAAACTTTTATTATAAAAAAATATGATTTAGCTGCTAAATGAAGATATTTAATTATTAATTCTGCTAAACCATTTTCACTATCAATTTAACATACATGATCATTAAAAGTCTGACAAATTAACTCACAATCATTAGCAAGAATTGTCTCAATTGCATAATTTAAAAGTTTTGTTCTTAAACAATTCATTAAACAAGTACTCTTGCAAATAGTAGGTTGTGATTTGATAATTCACATGTGATTATCTTGTACACGTATCTACTAAAATTATATCAAAACATTTCACTTTCCGGATAAATGAGCCCATATTTCTTTCAGAAATGTAAGAGATCAATCTCAACTTTTGCTAGTGAGGTTTTAATAAATCATCTTCTTTGAGAACAATCAGCACATGATAATTCCTTAAGATGAATCATCTTTAGGTTCTTGAATAAATATCTATTTAAATTCTCATCTTGTCACATTATTATTGATTGGGATTGTCTAACCCATCATGTAAACTAATAAATATATTTGGACTAGTAAACTTCTGGTTTACTGTGCATGTGATCAATATTAATGTAAACTTCTGGTTCTTACCATCAGATGTGATCAAACAAACAAATATACTAGCATTGTATCAAATAAAAAACCAAATTAATAAGTTTAGAGATAGATAAAGGTCATTTTTGAAGCATCCAAACTCAATATAATAAAATAAAAGCCCTTTATTGCAAATAAAATTTATCAATTTTCAAAATGTGCACAAACAAATATTTCCTTTTCATTTGCATATACATATGCTAAATTAAGCAAAGTGCATAATCATACCATAAATGCACTCAACATAATTCTCTTATCGTTAGTCTTTACATTCATTTTTCCACATCTGGTGGTGAGAAGAATTATTATAACCACCTTTGTTATGATTATTATAAAACCACTTACTACATCCACTTCAAAGATTACATCTTTATATATTGTTATATTTGCTAAAGGGAATGGAACAGATCTTAATACAATGGGCTTTATAATTTTTCATTTAATTGGTTGTTATTGAATCCAACCACTAGTAAACATGATATTAATTCATAATACATCTTAAAATATTTTTCACAATATTGCTATTGCAAGAGCACATTTGAAGCATGAGAAGTTAAAAAGAAAATCTCTAATGCAACACCCTTTGCCCGACTCGATCGTCAGGTCCGAGCTATAGGATACCACACCCGTTGCTGGAGTGACTATCGTCAAAATACACTAAATATATCATTCAAACATTCATTCATAAATTAAGAATATTCATAATATGATACACAAACTTTTTTGAGTTTTAATCGAGATTATGAAAGCTCTTTTGCTAACCCGAGAATGAAATAAGACCAAATTGCAAAGTATCAAAATTTCAGGACCAAAAACTAGACGTCATCACTTCCACATCATGATGTTTCCAAATAGTTTGTTACGTCACAATTTTAGGCCACTCAACGTCACGATGACTGCCTCCAAACATGCGAACATTTAAAGTAAAAATTGTGAAAATAAAAATATATAAAATCAGGGCAATATCTGCAAGCGAACAAGTCAAATTGTAATATAGTTAGTGTTACAACAGAACACTGGCAAGTATTCCAAGGATCATACCCAAGGGAGTTGAAATAAATCTAAATATATTATCTACACTAGCAGGTCTAAACAATAATCACTAAAAATCATATTATGAAAATCAACATTAAAGATTAAGATTGTAAAATAAAAATGAAACTACTAAAACAAATTTAACAAACAAAAATCTCTCAATTAACAAGCAGCAGATTAACTCGCTTCATTGGTTGCAATTAACTTCAGAATTAGGGTTTTATTAGAAAATTAGTTATTAACTAACAAATATTATCTTTCGACCTCTACTACTTAACTAATCGACCAGTACACGCTTATCTCTTAACCTCACTTTCCTGACTGGGATAAATCCATGATTTACTTGGTAAACTTATCTCTCGACCTCATTTATCCTAGATTACTTACTAGGGTTATCAATCCTAGGGTTTAAACACACGTGAATTTATATCAACTAACTCTATTGAAAAAAACCCTAATTCCTTCATTAATCATTCCCACATCCGCTCATCGCATTGACTTAAAAATCACCTTTTCCACAATCAAATTAATCATGCAATAATGCAAACTATCGTAAAAGAGAAAGAGATAGAAATTGTCTATTTGGTAAACTTGACGAGCTCAGAATCTCTAAATCCTTTAACAGTATTGAGATCTTGTCGGTTGCAAACAAGAAGTGAAAGAAAAGTATTCAAATAATTAATAAATAAGACTTGGACTCAAATTGAATCGAATTCGAAGAACAAGAAAAATAAATTGTTTTTGAAAATAAACTAAAACTGAATAAAAATCATAATCTATTAACTAAAACCCTAAAATAGCTTGGCAAAAGCTCATCAAGCTTTCCATCAACTTAACTATTTATAGACAGAGTTTAGTAGCCCTGATTACGTCAAATACAAGCCTTAATCAAATCAAATATGAGTTTTACAGACATAAACACCCTTACATAATTTTTGCTCCACGTCGCACTGTGTTGCGACACAGGTGTGTCATGAAACAATTTCGAGTATAAAATTCTGAATTGGATCGATTATGTTGCGACTTTGAAAGCTTGTGTTGTGACTCGACTGTCATCCATGATACTTTTGGGCCTCAAAATAAGTATCTTGCACACTCAATGAAAGTGTTAAAACTACCTTAATGCTGATATTGGCCCAATAAGTCAACTAACTCGAAATAATGCGTAAAAATACTTATTTTGCAATAATTTGAATTTAAGCTACGAAATGTGAAAATGAAATAAAAGACATTAAAATGACTGAAAAAATCTTATTAAGTGTCGAAAAGTACTTAAATTGCCACTATGATTTGTGGCAGATCACACGACATCTCATACTGTCATCTGGAGTTGCGACATGGAAATATAGTCGTTGGGACGAGGACTCTATTTTTGGAAAAAAAAATAGGTCTTTTAGTACTTATTTCATGTTAAGATTTCCAACTTTGAGTTTGGTGTATAATTGCATAACCTTACCTGCATAAACCCAACAAAATTTCATGCCAAAACTTTGCATTTAGACAATTTCAATCATCCAATCCAATATAACTTCTAAATGACATCAAAACTTGCCAATTCAATTTGCTCAAACTCGACCTAATCAATCATGGTTTTAGTCATTTAATACCATCATTTTACCTATACCAATTCATACTCAAGCATACCATTTTAATGTCATTCACAATGTCAAAACATACTACCAAAACATACATATACATATGGACATTTACCTTCTTGAAAATCAAACTTTAGATAAGGTTCAAACCATATCAAATTTTAATTTAACAAAAGCATAGCACCTATATACATGCCATAAAATTGAGCTTCAAAATGATTAAAATACTACCAAATCAATAATGGGATAGTGTGAGCTTCTCGTAGATCTAATCAACATGTTCCGCCAGTTGGCAATCTATAAGGAAAGGGAAAACAACAGGGTAAGTTTTTTGAATGCTTAGTAAGTCCATATGAAAATCACTTAACTTACCTTAGCATTATAACTATTTAAACACTCAAATATATTGATATTCTATATGGCATCCTTTGCCATCCTTATTTTATAATATGCATATCAATAATACAACAAATAAGTTAGTTCTCTAACATATCAAGAATTTATAATATCAATCAGACATACATGTACAACATTTCAATATAGCATCATATATCATCTAATTCATATTTGATTTGAACTCATATATAGTTCGATTCATATTCAAATCATTTCCACAATTTCATTTATGTTACGTTACCAATTTCTTGCCCGATAAAACATTAGTAAATCAAAGTCAGATACACATGACTATAATGCTCACATAAGCTGACAGTGATTAGGGTTCCTTCGGTTATTTAAAATCTATAGATATAAAATTTTACAACTTTTATAATTTAGTCCTTATACCTTAATTAACTATCCAATTGACAAAATTAAGGCACTAAAATTTAATTAATCTTTATACTAACCTCGTAAATATTAAATATTAATCATTATGGACTCGAACATCAGAAATGGGGTTCCAAAATTTTTGTTTCCAGCACTACTAAAAAATGGATTGTTACATCTAACAAATTCTCATTAGTAATATTCTCACATAATTTTAATTGTGAACTTATCCTAAATACTATAGAGTTATAGTCACAATTTTTAAATTTTGCAACTTCAGGTGCATCCAACTATAATGAGCTTTAGATAGAATTATCATATTCTAAAGGTCATATCTTTCTTTTAAGTTATTCCACAATTTAAGTGGGTCTTTCATAGTCAAATATTTTGCTTTTAACCCTTCATGGGGGTGATGAAGAAAGAAGACAACAGAGATAATAACAGTTAATTTAACAGTCGTCAATCAAGGCTTTAAGCATAAGTATCATGCACTCAATAATTGAATATTTCTCTATCCTTTTCAAAACCAAAACAGGTAGATATTCATAGCAAGAGAGCTTCATACCAAACATATAGTGAATATCTTCTAAAACCAATGCATTAATCATAAAAAATTTTATTCTTTTCAAATATCAATATATTAGCTCTTTTGGAGCATTCAACTAATGTTGTACCACCCAATATTACATTAATATTGGTTTACTTCAATATTGAGACTGACTAAAACATAATGCAATATCACAAATTTTGTTCCTTCAAATATTGATATATTAGCTTTTCTGGAGCTTTCAACTAATTTTGTAATAAAAATATTAGCATGTTTCATTACCATATTGAACATTAGTAATGTAACGACCCGATAATTAAGGGTGACAAAAAGTTAGGTTTGGGACTCCATTCCTGTAAAACGAACCCATAGATATTTTTATTAAATATTTATGAGGTTAGTTTAGTAGTGAATTGGACTTTGGTTAAATAATTTTCTTGAAATTATGAATTATTCAGTAAAAAGACTAAATCGTGAAAGGGTCAAAAATTGAATTATAGATTAAAATTAATTAAAGGGCTAAAAAAGTAAATATACATTTATTTATGTTATAGTGGACTGTCATTAATGGTGTGTATTATATATATTAACTTAATATATGTATGTTATCATCATAACTAATATGAACTTAATGTATATATATTATATAATAATAGTGGTAGTAGGTGGAAATAAAAAACCAAAAATATCATTTCTTTCTTTTATTTCACATGCAAACCGAATAGGGAAAGAAGAAAAGAAGTAATGCACCGCTTAAGGGGTTTGGAGTTCAATGCAAAACTGGTTAGTGCAATTTAGTCATTTTCTTATCATTTTTATATTTTTGGAATCCCGATACCTAGAGCGCATGTCCTATTTTTTGATACTGCTTAAGATTGATGATGTTACAATTTTTGATTAGTTAGAGTTTTTGGGATTAAATTGATAGATTTTTAAGTTAAAAGTGGAAAAGGACTTAATAGTGAAGTTAATTGTTGATTTTGAGTAATAGGGACTAAATTGTGAAAATTTCAAAATTAAGGGGTAGAATTGAAAATAGGGAGCTAAATTTAACTTAGAGTGAAATTAGTATAAAAATTTGAGGTTAAATGTGGAGATTAAAATTAGTCTCGATTTAGGGACTAAATTGAAGAATAAACAAAATATAGTAGAAAAAATTGAAATTATTGTGAATTGAGTGGTATGTTATTAATTTATTTAAATTATTTTTTCCATAGCAAACTTCATTCTCGAATCCTCGAGTAAGAAGGAGAAAGACAAGGTCGACATCGAGTAGCTCGGAATATACAGTTTGTGTTTCTATAATCCGAATTAAATTACAAATTATTGTATTTTGAATTGTTTGCATATGGTAAGTAATTAGGCTGATAACTCTTGTATTTTGGCCAAATTGAATCAATTGATGATTACAATGAACAAATTATTTGTATCAAGAAATGTGGTATTCTTATGAATATATGTATTGAGAAATTATAGTTGTTGTCGAATTTAGTATATACTTATACGTATGATGATGTACATATGTGAAATTGGATGTATTAAAAGTGAAATGAAACCCTATTAACTATTTTGGGCTAAGTCAGATATAGATGGCATGTCATAGGATAGGAAGAGTTCAAGGATTTCTTCGACCTCGAGTCGATGAGGCATTAGGTGCCAATTTACTTCGGTTTAACCGATGAGATACTAGGTGTCAACTTATATAGCGCTGGGCTTAGTTATTACTTTAGATTTATCCAATGAGCCACTGGGTGCCAAACTAGTGTGTTGGTTGGATCCGTGTATCCATCCGAGTCCAAATCGTGTTAATAGGGGAAATTAAATAATAAAATTTATGTGTTGATATTGAGATGGCAAGGATGAGAGATGGATATGGGATGAGAAATGGAATATGAAATGATGAAATGGGAAATAAGTATTGAAATGAATTCATGTATTGAACAAAAAAAAATGAATCATGTCATTGCATGAGTTGAATTACCAAATGCTATATATATGAAATGTCATTGGTATGTACTTGAACGTGTGGAATCTAGAGGATGTAAATAAAGAATGAGTAAATTTGTATTATTGATTTGATACATATGTTTATAACATTACTTGTTACGTTTCTTACACTTTAACTACTCATATCAAGTTTAAATTGTTCAGATTATAGAAATGCCACTGAGTTATACTCAGTGTACGATTTGTCTTCCGTGCATAGGTTAGGTACTTTTCAGCTTACTATTGACTCAACATCCAACAACGAATCCCGCGCTCAAGTGTGGTGATGTTCTATTTTGTAATGACATATACCTAGGAGGTCTTTGGTTGATGTTGTTGATAATGTGATGATATTTTGGTTTTCAAGTAAAATGAATGGTTATTTAGATATATATGGTTATTGTTTGAGGCTATGTTTTGGTATAATAACCTAGCTTAATGTGTTGGTATATGTTTTAGTTTAAAGTTTGGTAGCCTAAGTAGCTAAATGTTAGTCCAATTTTGGTAAATTTGGAATGAATGAAAGTTCTAAATGGTTGATGCTTTATTAATATGTTTGATGATATAAAATGTGATACCAATAATGATACATTGGATAGGCATATTAGATGAATGTTTTGGCATATTTTGAGCATGTTTAATTGTGATTTGAATAGGTTAAATGACTAGTGAATTGGTTGCTTAGTGTCCAAGTAAGCATGATATGGTAAACTTGAGTTTTAAGGCGCATTTAGGTACACACAGCCTAAGACACGGTTTGTCACACGGTCGTGTGTCTTGTTAAATTGAGTGTAGGTTTCACACGGCCTGTGATATGGCCGTTTGACCCAAGTCAGTGAGTTACACGAGCAGAGATACGAACTGGGACATGGCCGTGTGTACCAACTTCGAAAGTCACACAGTTTGGGGCGTTCCACACGGCCGTGTGACCCTTATTTCTAAAATTTTTAAAATTTTCCCCAAACCCTTTTGAATTGTTTCAAATTAGCCCCTATTTGTTTTTAGACTATTTTAGGGTCCTGTAGACTCGTATTAAGGACTATAATAGTAATTTTTATTCTGATTTGGAATGATATCGCAAACCTAAGCTAGGTGAAGTAGGTCATTGTACTAATATCATCGAAGGTAGTAGTCGGAGTATGGTCCAATACTCTTATACTAATAATTGGAATAGCATTGTTATGTATCCAACTTCTAGCTTTCAAAAGGGAATAAATAGTGATAAGAGTGTAGACAATGGAATACCAAATTTAGCATTGCATAGCATAATTCGTTATTCGATTGTATAAGACTCTAGTTTGAAAGTATTAGATTGTCATGATCTACCTATATAATAAATGATAATAGTTAGCTTGTACCATTTCTTATGATGTAATTAAATGTTTTGATTTGTTAGTAATGCTCGTGACCCTAATCTGACGATGGAGAGGGGTTAGGGGTGTTACAAATAACAATATATTAACTTTTATAAAACCTTAAATTAATTGTTTGCCACCAATAATTTTTTGTATACTATTGTATTATCTAAGAGACATATGTTTCCTTCCTTTTAAGGAATATTAATAGATTGAATAAAATATTCAAGTGTACGATTGGTACATGAACAATTCTATACCATATTTGATAACAAATGTTATCTCAACTCTTTGAACGATTATCTTAAGAACTCTTATTGTTCTCTTTGAAATTGTTGCATCATCTAAGAGAAACTTATTTCTCCTTTTATCCGACTGCTATTAATTTCATCAATAGCAAAATATCATCAAGTACGAAAGGCACTTAAAAATAAATAGAAATGGCAAAAAGTCATTCTAAACTTTTGTAATGGTGGCATGACCATTTTTATTGTTCGTTTTTTTTAATGGTCGAACCAGTTTCTTTATATGAAGAAAACTTCCTTTTATATATATAAATAAGGGAAATTGCTTTTTAATAACCTTAATGAGTTTAGGTTTTACCCTCATAGAGGAAAATCAGATTTGACTCGATCCAATATTTCGAACAAAATATAATCTTAAAAAGAAAATTTAAGAAAATTAGAAACATACTGAATATCAATTTGGTTAGATATATTACTTTGTGCAATTTTGAAAAACATATGAAAATTTGATATGGTGATTGGTTAAAGATATATTTGTGTATATATATACAACTTATGTCGGTGGTGTGGGGAAGTTCGTTCATTGACATCTTTCTCTAAAATTTAGGCAGTTTATCAATTTGTAAATTCTTGGCATCAATATTTTTTTTTTCATTTGTTGTGTTACCCAACTTTTCTTTTAAAGAGATCTTGTTGAAACTAAGATTTCACCATCCTTGTCAAAATAGAAATTTTCATAATCCTTGAAACAACACGAAAATAAAATAAGTTAATAAAAATAATTATAATTAATCATGAATTAACTAATAAAAAATAATATAAAACATTAAATAAAAGAAACTTTCTACAAAAACTTTGCATCTTGTGTTTAAGACTTCGGAGAAAAAAATTTATCTTCGATCCTCGAATGAATAATCTCATCAGATATAGATAAATTTTTATAAACTTCTTGGCACATGGATAAAGGCGTTAGGCCTCTAGAAGGTTATTGGTTGGATTTTTTCCTTGATGGTTTTTCTTTCTTTTTTCTCTGATGCCGATCAATTTAATAGTTAAGTGATTAAATCAAAAGGATTTAAACTCAAGGCTTGGATTCAAGTTTTGGTTGGGACAAAAACTTTTCTTTCAGAATTTTTGTTTATTTGGGGAAAAGTGTGTGGGTTCCAATCTATACATAGGTTAGTATTTTTTGAGGTTACGAGAATTTAAAAATAAAAAAGTTTTGAAGATTTTTGTAAAATTTTGTAAAGTATTTTTGTAAAATTTATAAAGTGGATGTCCAACCTGTACATAGGTTAGTATTTTTTTTTGTTAGTATTATTGCCTGCCACGTAGTATTTGTAAAGTTTGGGAAAAAACATGAAATTAAAATAAGAATATAGTAAAAAATGGCTTAATAATTTCAAAAAATAAATATATAATTGAAATAAAATTATAAAAATGTTTAACTTTTATGAATTTTTTCACATGTTGCTTTTTTTTTCCATATTTTTCCTTTCCTTCCCTTTCCTCTCTTTTTCTCTTTCTTTCTTCTCCTATGAACTCCATCTCCACCACCGCTGTTGACACAAGCTGCCGCTCTCCGGCATCAAAACCTCGAGCAGAACCCATCAAAGGATATCCCGTATCTCTTTTGCAAATCTATTGGCTTGGGTTCTTCACAATCAACCCTAAATCGAGGAAATCTCAATTTAATGTTTCAAAGAAAACAATTTTTGGTCTAGCCTTGACTACTGCCCGATCATCTTGCAACCTTGATCAGGCTTTCCTTTTGTGTCAACTAAATCCTTCACTATTCAAATTGAACCACACAGAGAAAAATATCAAACTTTTGGGTTGATTGTGAAGAATCTGTTACGAACAAAAATCGGAAAGCCAAAAATAGTAGAGAAGGAAGGGAAGGAAGAGAGAAATTCTAGAGAGAAAGAAGAGAGAAGCAAAAGAAGAAGAAGAATGAGAAGGATAGAGAGAGGAATTCGTGTATAAATAATTCATAAGCCCCTTAGCAATTACAGACTATTATATCAAAGGGAAAATAACAAAAAAGGAAAAATAAAAATTGGAAAATAATGTATGGATTAGTTGGATGAAACGCTTCATTTCATTAGGTCCTCTGCGCATCGTTTCAGTAAAACCAAACATGTCGTTTTGCTTCTTGGTTACCTAGTCTTCATTTTAACCCATAACAATTACCTCCACCTCAAAATGATTCTTGTTATGGATCAAAGTGAGGAAAAGTGCTTGAATTTTCCATAGGATAACCATAAATACCCATTCTTCGATCAAGCATAAGGCATACATCAGCACAAAGTTCATGATAGGAACATCAAACTTTAATTCAATGGGACATAGATCATCAAAAATTTCTAGCCCAACATTATCCATTGTGTATTTAGGATCAATAACTTTATGCACTTTGGTACTCATGGTAGTAAATTTCACATCGTTATAAATACAGTTTCCATATGACTCGCCTGCAATTGGATGGTGTAAAAGGAATTATTTTGGCCTTTGAGAGTTAACCCACATCTCATCCATGTCATCAGCAAGAGAGACGGTTTCATCATTGTTAAGTAAGCTAGAATCTAATACATCCATTTTCTGCAGCAACCTGCATGGCTTCATTGAACCTAAGGCCAAACTCTACATTTAATGAAAATCCACACATTTTATCTGAATCAGGACAACCATTACAAAACTTGTGAAGTGTAAGTAGAATAGGGAGAGGAAGAATAGGACCCACAAGTGAATCATCTGGCTACATTTTATGCGACCACTTAATGTTGCGACATGAAGGCTTCCCTAGTAGGAATGGAGGTAACTGAGGAAGGTCTGGAGCAACTAAAAATTTCAGAGGCATGGTCATGTCATTCAAATAACCACGAAGATAGTCAAGGTTCAAATACTTGAACCTTTTAGGAAATTCATATTCATTGTTACTCGAAGAGTATAGTAAGCTATCCTAAAAATCGAGCAATGGTTTTTTGTGAGCTACATCAAAATTCTGCACCAAATCCTATGAGGCACAATATCATTGAGCTTCAATTTTCCCTAAAGACATTAGCCTAATCAAAATAAACCCATCAAATTCATCTGACTCACACAGCAACTTCGAGAGATTCCTACTCAAAAAAGGTTTGCAAAACTTTGAAATTTCTATAGCAACATATCCTTCATTGGCTGAAGAAGGGCTATAACAAAATAGCCTAAACTCACAATTCCAAAATAATCCCAATATTATGCAAAAACTTGATTCAGTTGCCCACTGATATGTATCATCCCTAAATTGTGACCTCAATTCTGATAACCTAATCACATCAATGAAGCATGGATTATCTAGATGATGAGCCCAACATAACAATGGCACCATTGGCCTACACACATCACAAAGAAACAATAAACTTTTGGAAGCCAAAACAAACTGAAACCCATCAGCTCCTGCTCTAGAAAATGCTAGGAACTGATCCTTATCAACAATAGCATATGGGTTCAACTTCTCAATCTTAGCTAAAAAAATTACATTACATTCATCATGCCTAAAATCAAGTAAAAAAGTGGCATTCGATCGGGCAATAACTAAAATCCTAGGATGCCAAATAAACTCAATACCCAACAATTTATAATTATCTACACCACTCGAATCATTCTATAAGACTCTAAATTTACTCTTTTTAACATAGGCATTGAGTTTCAGCCAATTAACACAAGAAGCTAAATCAAACAAGAACAATGCACCATTTTCTAACAAAACCACACTTTCTTCAGGTACGCATGAGCTGCAACAAGCACAGATAATTAAGGAACTCTTGAATAGCTTACTGCCTAAGTAATCCAAAGCCGAGGTTTTACAAGGGTTATCAAATCTAACAGAATACTAATGAACAAAATATAAACTAGAAGCCATTAAATTCCCAATAACACAATCACTTAAAACCCATCGAAATCATCAACTAGATCATTTTCTACTCGCACTTCACTTAAAGGATATTTATTTGGAGAAACCTTACCCATCATTGTACACCTATCATTTATCCCACTTATGGCTTGCCTCACTTGTGCCCCTGCCATTTTTTGTGTAGTTGAAACAACCGAATACCATCATCAGGTTCACCCTGTTCCTATGTCTTTGAGGAACCTTAAACATCAGATCCCGATTGAAGCACTTGATTTTCAGCTTGCGCAAACGAACCTGCTGCCTTCACAACCGACATATAAGAGAAAGCAATAATAGCATAAGCTTGATGGATCGTGTTCTTATGGATTGTGCAATACTCTTCCGCGTAAATCGGTACTGTCAGTGTTTAATCAGACGACGAAGGATTACGATTATTAGACTTTTTAACCTCCACGCCACCATCCCCATAACCATTTTCAGATTTGCAATTGCAGTTGCATTAGCCATCTGTGGAAATCCAACTCCTGCATCACCATACCCAAGATGCTGTGATGGTTCGCCCTTCTGCTCTGTTAGAAGATTTGGGTTTGTGAAATCCCTTCGCTCATTATTACAATGGACTTGTAATTAATCAAGGTTTAAAAACTGTATATCAAGCTGATAATAGGCATCATAAATATTATGACCTTGAAGAGAGATTCTAGGCAATATAGCATTTTGGCGTCCTTGATATTGGATCAGGGCTTCAAAGCCCGCCAACTTTTGAAATGTGACGATCTTTTCCACAAATCCATGAGGTGAGAAAACCTGGTTCAGTGTTTTCATAGTAATAGGATAAAGCATATGATGGATTGTGACCAGGAGGATTCGATTTGGCTCATCACCAACTATGGATAATCAACCTGGCTTTGATACCTTTGCTACAAATAGAAATTGAAAAACAAAAAATGGTAGAGAAAGGGAAGGAAGAGAGAAATTCCAAAGAGAAAGAAGAAGAATGAGGAGGATGAGGAGGATGAGGGAGTAATTATAGAAGGAAAGAGATAGAAAGAAAGAGGGATTCATGTATAACTAACTCATAACCCCCTCAGCAATTACAAGCCATTATATAAAAGGGAAAATAACAGAAAAGGAAAAATAAAAATTGGAAAATAACGAAACGGATTAGTTGGATGAAACACTTCATTTCATTAACGGCCAGTTCTTCATTGCTTTTGAAAAGTGTTTTTGAAAACTACTTTTGAAAAGTTTGGTTGAAAAGTTTGGTTTAAAATTTGAGTGTTTAGCATTGCTGTCAAAAAGTGCTTTTGAGAAATAAAATGTCCATTTTAGACATGTTATTATCAAGTAACAAATATTCATTTAAATAATATTTAAATTAGTTAATATTATTATATATTAGTAATAATATAAAAATTATGATAACTTGTTGTTAATATTTTATATATGAAATATAAATTGTAAATATTTTTAAGCAATAAATATTAATTATTTATAAAATTTAATTAGAATATATAAACTATATTTTAAATATTTAAATATAACCATTAAATATTTGTAATTAGTATTTTAAAAAATATTTTTTTTATTTTTAATTAATGATTTTAACACAATTGTAATTAAGCACCAAGAAAAAAAAAAGAAAAATACTATGTTATTAGAGGGGTGAAAAAGTAATTAAGCACCAAAAGTGTTTTTGGGAGAAGAAAAGTTAAAATTTTAGCTTCTCCTTTTCAGCTTATTTTCAGAAGTACTTTTGAAAAACACTTCTGAAAAGCTAAAAATTTCTACCAAAAGCAGCTTGTTCTTCACAGCTTTTCTTTCAAAAGTACTTTTGGAGTCAGAAGTGCTTTTTTTAAGCAATGAAAAACTGGCTCTAAGTCCGTTGCGCATCGTTTCACTAAAACCAAATGCATCGTTTTGCTTGTTGGTTGCTTAGCCTTCATTTTGACCCGTAACAGAATCCTTTGGGTCGAGGAAGGCCTTCGCATCAAACTTTCCCTTTCAATCGATTCCTTAGTTTAATTTACAGGTCTTTCTCTTTCACCTAATCCCTTTGATTTTTTCTTTCATGGATTTTTTTTTAGTATAAATATATTTTAAATTTTTTTAGTTCTTGTTTCTAGGTATTGCTTGGTTTAAGCTAAAAAGTGTGTAAAGTTTTGTAAAAATACATTCTTTAGGATTTTTCTTTCTGCATTTAATTGTTGATTATGGGAGGTTTGATTTCATTTGTAACGGAGACAAAGGGATATCTACAAAAATGCAAGGAATTGGTAAGGTATTCTTCATTTGCAAGAACTTAACATCTTTGGAAGCATTTAGAAAATGAATCCATTTCACGGATTTACCAAGAACAAGATATACAAAAGACCTGTTACAATGATTTCATTCTTCAAAATTACATAGACAAAGAAAGAGGGAAATTAGAAAGAAAGAAAAATATATTTAATATACTATAAACATTCATAAATTTATTTTTTAAATTTTTATATTCTAATTTTAATTTCAATTACATAAATTATTTTATTTTTAGAATTATTTTATATAAATAATGATATGATATTGCTTATGTGGTTTTGTTTGCTACATGTCCTTATGTAATTGGACCATATCATCTGTGAACATAATTAATTAACGGTCAACTAACAGTTGACTAATACAAGTACCAATATGAAAAAAAAAACAGATTAGATACCTAAAATGACAAAAAAAATGTTTAAGTAGTTAAGTGGGAAAAATGTTGTAGTTTGGGGGCGTTTTTTGGTTTAAGCCAAATATAAACTTACTTGGCGGCATTTGCCTTTGAATTTTAAAGTCCATTTTTAACCATTTGCCGAAACAAATACGCCCTTGAAAACCTTGTCTCCCAGATCCTCAAATTCCCGCCACTACTATTCACCACTTTTCAAATTTCTAACTTTCTCTGCGCTGCTCTGATTCTATTCAGGTTCAACTAAAACTCTTTTTTATTTTTTATTTATAGAATTGAGAATTTTAGTTAGATTTATTTGTAAATTGTTCAACTTTAATTCCTGATATTTTCTTTTAATTTCAACATATGTTGCTAAAGATCAATCCTTATGGTACTGACTCAAAATTTTTAGATGATTTGTGATTTCAATTTTGATGATTTAATCAGGACCTTATTTATTTTCCAGTTAATTTATAAAATCCGTTATGCTTTAATATATATTTTCTTGTATCCCTAATTTGAGAATTAGGGTTTGAACCGCCTGCTATTTAATTGAATCCTCTTTGGCATTGCTTGAGTATGCAGTTCAAGAATACAGTTTTTTTTTTCTTTTTTCTTTTTAATCTAAGGAACATTTTTGCTTCAGTTGTTAGTTCTAAAATGCTAAACCCTAAATATTCCAATGAAACCGAAAGGCTTAAAACTAAGTACTCCGTGTTTAAAGTTGGGATCTAGATTTAAAAAAAAAAAACCTGTCTTTTAGAGATTGAAATGTTATGTTATGCACTGATTTTTAAATAAAGGCTAGCGGTGGCAGACTCTCATAGAAATGGAGTTTCAGCAGAATTTTGATTTTTTTGTTTTGTTTTGTGTTTAATGTTGGTGGATATTTTTGGTAAAGTACTTTCAGTTTAATGTTGTTTATGGTTGGTTTGGTTGATAGGAAAACTTTTATCATATGGGAACTAATAGAAAGAGAAGGATAAAAGCGTTAGAACCACATTCAGAAATTAATGTGCACGAAGGTTGTAAGGGAGTCGATAAATCTAGAAAGACAAGCGTTGAGCAGCAGCTTCAGGGAGCAACAGGCAGGACGCTGGACTTGTTGCCTTACTAAGAAATTTATCTTTTTAAGTATAAATGTTGATTTCTTTCATAAATTGGAGTACTTGAATTGTGCTTTTAACTATAAGTTTTTTGTCTTCTAATTTAGGAAAAACAGAAAAGGATGAGCATTCATCACCTAGTGGTTCAGGTGAAGCATCATCTTCAAGGTCTAAAACTACAAAAACCAGAATTGTGGAAGGAATTACAATATCTGCACTTGACTTGAATACAGAAGAAAGACTTTATCCTTCCACTAAGATTAAGTTGCAGCTCTTTCCGATAGATGAAAGCACTCGTCTAGGTTTAGAAAAGGTAAAACTGTCGAACAAAAACACTTAAAGCCATTTTTTTAAAGATATAACTACGCTGAGGGTTAACTATTCTTTCATCTAGGATGGCTTTCATCCTTATTTGGAACTGACTTTAAGTGCTAGAAAGAAGATATCCTCTGTACTTAAGCACCTTGGTAGCAAGTGGGGCAGTTCAAGCATCGCTGTTGGGGAGCCCATGCTTTTCCCATATGTAGCAGAATGTCTGACCGGTTACAGATGGACTAGAAATGACATTTGCATCAGTGCCAGCGATGTTTATGCAGCAATTGGGAGCCCAGCTGTGTTTCGTTTAAGGTCTAATTATTATTCTTTATTTTTGGTTTCACGTTTTATACATTATGTTTATGGGCTCCTAGAAGTTCATTGGTATATTGTAACTGACTTCTGCTTTGAAGGTATGGATGGATGTCTGACTCTAATCTTGAAACAAAAACCTTGGGACAGCCTTCTGTATCAGCTCCCTTCAAAGCCTCCTCCAAACTTGAAGATGTACAGAAAAGTTGCCATACTTACATGCAGAATGCATATGTAAATGGTGAAAAAGCTGAGGTAACTGGTGAAGAGTCTGGAAAACCAATCATTATGAGTGGAGAAACAAATGTAGCTGTTGCAGAGAAGGCGTCTAATGGAGGAGTTGGTTCTATGGTACAGTGTCTATGGCCAGTTTTCTGCTTATTAGCTCAACTAGAGATTAATGCCTTTCTCTCTCTGTGCGTGTGTGTTAAAAAAAAAAAACTGTATTGTGAGTAACCTGAATTAAGCATCTAAAATGGTTACAAGTTGCAATAAGGGTAAACTACACCTAAGGTCATTAAATTATTAATAAGTTTACATTTTAATTACTCAACTTCAAAAAGTTATAAAATGATCACTGAATTATTCAGTCATTGAATTATTTGGAAGTTTTTATTTAAGTCATTGAGTTGTTAAGTTTTTTTTTTTCCAAAAAATTCGGCTAGTGAGCTCTAAGCGAGATTCAACAATTGGTTTGATGGATTACTATCCATCGACGAGTTGAAGAACATATATTAGATCCAAGTTGATCTAATGTTAGTGGTGGAGATTGGAAAAAAATGTTGCTTAAATTTTGATTCGCTGATTCATGACTTTCAAAGCTGATTCATGAAAAAAAAACTGAATTGTAGAAGAGAAGGAAAGAGAACTTTCGATTGATGTAAGCGTTGCGAACAAAGGTCATACAACAATGATTTTTACAACCTAGTGACTTAAATGAAAACTTTCAAATAGCTTGGTGATTATTTTGTAACATTTTGAAATTGACATTGAATATAGTTTGCCCTTACAATAAAGACATAGGCATGGCAATATATTAGTGCGTTCTTTGAATTTTTCTAATTATATTTATCCCTTTATTGTGGTGATGACAAATTTACTGGCTTATGAGGTAAGGCTTTGGGATCACATTATAGAAGCTATTTGATTATGGTGAACTCGGAACAAAACTAAAACCTTTATGTCCAAAAGAGCGCTAGCTTGCAATGAGTTTCATGTCAAATAATCTACCTTTCTGAAACTTTTGTTTTCCATCTGTTAGGAAAATGAAGTGACAATGGATGGTAGCATTGAACAATCACTGGCAATGTGGGCGGACAGTCTAACTAACATTAGCATAGGAGGTCTGCTGTCAGAAGCATCATTGCAGGGCAGGTTTGGGAATTGTGATAAAAAATCAAATGGGATCTCTTCAGGCTTGCAATCATCTCAATTAATCTCTGATTCCTTTGATGCTTTCCTTGCTGGTCAAATGAATCCCTCCAGAAGTCTAAGGCCGCCACTTCAGGACTCACATTCCTCAATTTTAGATGCTGATGATACATGCCATGCATTTCCATTTCAAAAAATTTCTTCTTTAGGCAAAAATCCTATAGCTACTGGTGGAAGTGCTTATTTTCATGCAGGCAATCAGGACACCAGTTCTAAGTCATTCAAAAACCCCAATCTGACAGAGGTTTGCTAAAGTTTTATTATAGTCGCCACCTTCTGTTATCACAATTCTAGAACTGTTTTCGTATTCTATTTTGTTGCTAAAAGCTATTAAGGTTTTGTTTACCATTGAGGTTGAAAAGCAATTTTCAACCCAAACTTTGATTTCAAACTAAAAAGTTTGGTAAACAAGCACTTTTTAAGAGCAATGGTAAACAGTATCAAATTTTTTAAAAAGCACTTTTTAAAGTTCTTTTTCACTTAAAAGCACTTTTTTATCTCAATGGTAAACTAGTTTTAAGTTTTCTGTTAAAGAATGTAGTGTATTAAGTAAGTTATAGGTTGTTTTATTTTACTTCCTTTTATGTTATGAGGTAACTTGTATAAACATGTATTTTAGAGTTGAATGAAAAGATAAGTTTTCCACCCAAAACAAGTTCTTTAGTTTTCTAAACCTTAGAACTTGGCTTACATTTTCTATTGTCGTTGGTAGACAAAAGTTGACGGTTATAAAGAATACTCCCACAAAGCACTTACGGCATTCAAACAACATTGACCAATTCAGCATTTTGTTATACTTTTATAGAAAGGATTAAAATTTCCTTCAGGCATTTCTTATTAAATTGTATTAATTGGCCTTTAAGATCATCTGTGGGATTACAAATTGATATTTGATCTTTTTTCCTTTTTCTTTGTAGCACTTATATTTTGTTAAGTAGGATTTAAACTTTTAAGTTCGGTTATTTTGAGTTATGACATGCATAAGACATTTCAAGACTTTATTTTCACAGGCCAATATTCGATCACAAGGCCAGGCTTGTCAACAATCAGACACAGACTTGATACTTTGTTCGCGAGTATATAATGATGAAAGCAGTCTCGGGCTCTCAGGCATTAAATGGGTACTTCAACTTTTTTTTTTTGGGCTATTCTCTTCTAAGGACTTGATTTGCATGGCAGTAAATGCTGCTTTTGTCGCTTCCTTTTTTTTTTTTTGAAGTATTCATATTCTCTGTGTTCAATACATATTTGGATATAGTTATAGGGATATGGCCTTCTAAGGATCTTCTAAATTTATTAAAAAAATAAAGAAAATTGAAAATATTTATGTTGAACTCATATTTGTAACGAACACTTTCAACCCTGTCTGAGTAATATAGAATGCTGCCACTGCTTACTGGTTTTAGAATTTATATTTATTGACATGTTTCCTTTCAATGGAATGTGGATGCAGACAGAATCTTTGGGACCCTTTGATCTGGGCCTGTCTTCTTCCCGCAAAGTCATAAATGGAGACAATACTAGCACCAATGGCATTGTCAGGTAGTAGGTTCTCGAAGTTATGAATATACACTACATTGAGGGAAAATAAAAGTAAAAACCTTGATTGTATTGCATAAACATTCTCAACTTGTCAGCTTTATAAACCGCTATCTTGTAAATTTGCTTTTGGTTCAGTAATACTATTGGAAATGGGAAGCAAACAATATTAATGATAAACCTGAAATGAAAGCGGGCTAATTTAAGTTCATATTGTGTAATGATTTTTGTGTCAATCTGTTGAAGAATTTAGAGGATTTTTGGTCTAAAAGGAAGAAATATTCATTGTAATTGTTATGTTAGGGATTTGGGTTAGGGCTTTGTTGTGTCTAATTGCGGTTTACTCAAACCTGGTCTCTCCTACCCTATCCTAGTACTTAGCCCTAACAATTAACTTGTGGTATGGTTTCCAGAAGTTCATCACAATGTGTTTATATATCTCAATTGCAATTGTGTTCCCGCAGATGGTGATATTGGTACTATAGTATTTGCTCAGATTTGAATTTAGTATTGAGGGTTGATGTTATTACTAGTCATAATATTAATACATTTTATACTTATTTTGAGTTTGATTCAAAATATTAGTTTAAAATTTTGCTCAAATTTATTTATATTTGTAAATAACCAAGTTCATTTTAGACTTGTACGTATTTTTTTGAAATTTAAAAAATATATTTATATTATTTTTTAATTTAATATTTAATAATTTTATATATTTTTATTTATTAATATTTTATATATAGGTATTTTAATATTTTTTAATGTTTACATCATAATAATATTATATACAATTGTAGATTTAATTTTTATTATATAAAAATAATAATATAAAACATTACAAACTTTAAAAAAAAGTTAAACTCAGGTCTTAAATGTTCAAGTTTGATCTCAATTCATAATTTAAATGGAGTTAATTTATTTATATAAGCTCGTTTTTTGAGCCTAATGTTTTTGAACTTTTTCAAATTTTGGGTGGGCATTTAAGCTTGGACGAGTAGTTCAATCTATGAATATGTCTAAATTAGTGTAAAGCTAACTCATGTAAAATACCAAGATTGGGGATAACAACAAGTCGAATATTTGTAAATTTTAGATTTATTTGAATTCAAAAATTTACTTAAGAATTGGAATTCGTAAATTATTTGTATTTTAATATTCAAATTTGAATTCGAATTAAATTCATTATCCATTGAATATCTTAATCCGCATTTGTTATTCAAATAGCAGATTCTGCATTTGATACAAAATATATAGAATTTTGCTTTCTACAATATTCAAACATATGACTTTTGATGAGAAACTATGCTTTAACCATCAAAGTTAGAAATTAACTTTGGTTAAAGTTTACACAAACTAATAAATAACATATAAATAACAATAAAATAAAGTTTAAAATCAAATATAACGTAGATGGGAGTAATCGAGCGGATGTGGGTCGTATCTTGGGGGTTCCTTATGCAGATAGTCTAGAAAGGTACTTGGGGCCTCCTTGCATCGTGGGTCGAAACCGGAAGCGGGTGTTTGCTAGCCTTTGGGATAAGATTAGGAGTCATATTTCTTCTTGGAGTATCTGACTACTTTCGATTGGGGGACGTCAGGTATTTATAAAATCGGTGCTTCAATCTATTCCTACGTATGTGATGTGTTTTTTTGCTTCCTAAGATGTTTTGTAAAGAAATTGAAGCTGTACTGGCTAGATTTTGGTGGCAGAAGTCGACAGAGAAGAGGGGTATACATTGGTGCGAGTGGTCTTATCTCTGTAATTTGAAAGAGGCTGGTGGGATGGGCTTTCATGACTTGGCAAAATTCAACATCGCTTTGTTGGCTAAACAGAGGTGACTATTAATAATGAGTCCTGCGTCTATGATGGGGCGTATTTTTAAGGCGGAGTATTTTCCTCATTCGGGATTCCTGTATGCACAATTGGGGTCTAATCCATCACTGATTTGGAGGAGCATTTGGAGTGCTCGGCGGATATTAGAATTGGGCCTTAGGTGGAAGGTGGGTTCGGGAGTGAGGATTAACATTTGGAATGACTTTTGGTTGCCAGACCCATATTTGGAAAAAATCAAGTCTGCTCGGGTGAGCTCTGTTGAGAGAGTTTCGGATCTTATTATGCCTAATATGATAGTATGGAATGAACCTTCGATTGATTCGATTTTTTCCCCTGAAGAGGCGTTTCTTATTAGAAACATTCCATTATCATCTTTCCCCCAAGAGAATCGAGTAGTTTGGGGTGGGGAAGGATTGGGTATCTATATTGTTCGCAGTGGATATAGACTTTTGCTTCAGGCCCCAAATTTTACAATAAGGGAACATACGTTGTTTAAACAGATTTGGGGACTTTCATGCCCCCCAAAAATTAAAATCGCTCTGTGGAAATTTGTTAATGCCTATGTGCCAACTAAGTCCAGTTTGTATGATAAACGCATAGCAAGTGATCCAATTTGTCCTAGGTGCCATCTAGATGTGGAGAACGTGAATCACGTCTTTCGTTTATGTGTTTTTGCGAGAGACGTTTGGGTAGCTTTGGAGTATGCTACTCCAGTGCATGTGCTCAAATGAGCTTCCATGAGTGGCTCTCATGGATGTTTGAAAAAAATATAATAATTAATAACAAATTTAAATATGTTTTAAAAAAATTATCAGAAAAATACATCTTATTTATCATCTAGTTCTCTTAAATTTCATGTAGCTTTTTTTTTAAAATCTTACTCTTATGTATTTATAAACCTAAATGAACATCAAGAAGAAGTTATCAAAATTTCTAGATTTGTGATTATCCTTTTTATTATTTGATTAACTTAATGAGTTATTTTTTAAAAAATAATTAATATTTATATAATTCAAATAAATATCATGATATGAATTTATTTTGAAATATGACATAATTATATTGAATACATATTATATTATAGAAAATGGTATACATACAAGTTTAATGACATATTATATATTAATTATTATATAATTAAATTATGAATGTAAAATAATTATTATAATATTATGATATTACAATTTGCATTCTTCTATTAATCATATGCAACATAAACCTTAAATATGTAACTAATTTTATATAGGCTAGACTCCTATGTTACATCAACTATACTTAGTCCCACAGAAAAGTTTTTTTTTTACTAGTCAATCCTAATTTTAAATAAACCTAATTTTAAATAAACCATTCTTTCTTTTGTGTCTCTTTTCCTACCTTCTTTATTAGTGAAAGGGATCCTCGAGAAAGCTCTTTGGCCAATCTGATAGAATTTGAAATATGATGATGTTATTTCCAATCAACATGCCAAATGAAATTTGACATGTAACCCTATATACAATTATGTTATTATAATATACATAACTAATGCACTTTAATTATATTGTAACAACTCCTAACCCGAGCTAGTACCTAAACCTGAACAAAGAATGCTACATTTTAGGACAAATACTTTATTCAAGAACCAAATTTATTATTCAAGTTCTTCTCATCTTTTTATACATTTTTAAAGTCATTTAACGCTTTATAGACTATTTCTAGGTTTTCTCTAAAGTTTGATTATATTCAGGGTTTATTTGGGACTCTTTCAAATACAAAAGAACAAGGTAGAGGAAAATAGGGCCAGTTTCGTGACATCATGGGTGTTAGAGTATACCCAAAGACAAATCATGAGATGATTGTAATCACATACTCATTTTACCTTATTTGTTAATATAAGACATTACCAGTGTTATTTCAGTTCTTTTTTTATTTGTGTAAATAAACTGATTAATAATAAAGTCTTGAGAATAGTATGATTATTCTTAAAAGGTCCTTAGTCAAGTATTATTGTAGGCTTGGACAATAATAATTCATTAAGACTAATGTGTAGTTGATTGATGACAAAGTGTTTTCATTGACATAGGGATGTCAAAATCAATACATGGATATGTGTTAGAGAACAACATACTGGACTGACCCACATGAGTATGTTTCTTAGATTATTATGTAATAGTCACAACATTACTCATAGTGATAACTATGTATACAATCTTCAGACTTGAGATCATCATTGTCCCAACATTGTGGGTCGTATATTTTGATACAATAAAATGTCTACCGTAACAGGTTGTATTATAAAGATTGATTTTGGTATGCTACAATCTATGTAGTGGATATGATTGGTCAAGATAGGATTTGTCCCTCATTCATAATAAGAGAAATATCTTAGGCCATTTGATGAAGCAAAACTAGAAATGCATGACCATACTTAAATAAGTTTGTGACAGCCCAAAGTTGACCCTAGTCGGGAAGTGGCTTCGGGACCGCTAAACCGAGTCACCGAAATGTTTGAATGTGATACTTATTGTCTAGAATATGTAATTATGAATGTGTGAAAATTTCAAGCTTCAATTTGGTTGATTTCATGTGAATTTAGTCAATAGGACTTATGTGAGAAAATTCTAAAATGTGATAGGTCAATGTGTGAGGACCTATTAGTGCATGTGGACAAAGGGGGGGACTTGCATGTCAAATTCCCCCCTAATGAGTAGTGGCCGGCCATGACAAAGAATGATGGGCAAAACATGTCATGAAACATGTTTTGTTAGTGGAAGAATAAAATAAGAAGTATGGGTAATAAAGAAATGGAAACAAAAGAAAAAAAAATGTGTGTGTAGTGTTTGTTTCCCCCCATTGCCGTGAGCTCAAGAGAAGAAAGGAGAAAAGTTTGTGTTCATCCTTTCTCACCTCCATTTTAGCCTAAATTAGAAAGAAAAAAACAAAGAAAAAATTTCTCATCCTTTGGTTCATCCTTGGCCAAAAAAATTTTAAGGAGGAAAGAAGAAGAAAGGTGAAGAGATTCGGCCATGCATGTAGCTAGGCTAAGGTATGTTTGATGATGTTTCATGAGATGCATGCATGATTTAGTGGTTAGCTTGAGTTCTACCTAGCCCATGGTCTAAATCTTGCTATGTGATGGAAATGGCACTCGACCATGGATGCATCATTCTTGGTTGATGTTTGATGTTGTGGTGATGAGGTATGAGGATGAGTTAAGATTCGGCCTAGGTGGAGGTTGTGTTAATGCCATTGCATGCCAAAAAATGAAGCTTGTTAATGATGCATGTGATGATGGCTTGATGATTCTTGAACCTCCTTTTTAGCATTTTTGTGTGAGCACATATGTGCATTGGTTGCTAAAGGGAGAAGAATCGGCTAGCAAGATGTGTGCTAAGGCCGAATGTAACTTTGCATGTTGATGAGCAATGCATGTGTTAAATCGATGAAAAGGGGGAGGATGCTTTACTAGTGGGTATATGTGTGTATTAAATGTTGAAATCGACCCCAAAAATGGACATGCATATTCGGCCAAGGGGAAAGAAATTAGCTAATATGTTGTGTTGATGCATGATTTTTGCATGTATGAGACTTTAATGTCTAATGTATGAATATGGGCTAAGTGCCTTGTGTTCATCTTTTGATGCCTAAATGATGAAATCAATTTATTTGTTTGATTAAGCTCAAGAGCAAAGGGGAAATAAATCCGATAAAGGGAAGGAAAAAGTGGTCGAATAGTTAGCGGGATCGTTCGACAACACCCGAGGTAAGTTCTTGAGTAAGAGAGCTTAAATTTCGATGTGATTAAATCATGCTCTATGTGTGGCTATTGAGCCGAATGTGCAAGGACAATATGTGCCTTGTGTTTGAGTTTCGTAAACGAAAATGAAATATGAATGTGCATGATTAATTGAATGCTGTCCGGGCTAAGTCCCGAAGGCTTTGTGCTAAGTGAATATATCCGGATTAAGTTCCGAAGGCATTCGTGCGAGTTGTTAAATCCGGGTTAAGTCCCGAAGGCATTCGTGCGAGTTGTTAAATCCGGGTTAAGTCCCGAAGGCATTCGTGCGAGTTGTTAAATCCGGGTTATGTCCCGAAGGCATTGTGTGAGTTACTAAATCCGGGCTATGTCCCGAAGGCATTTGAACGAGGAGCTATATCCGGTTAAATCCCGAAGGTACGTGATTTGGTAATGAATGAGCTTGCTGTAAAATTCCAGCGAATACTCGAAAAACATCCCAATATGGGGATATGTTACGTATGTGTTGAATATTAATCGAGCCCTTACAAATAAATGTTCGCTCAGTTGATAAACGAGCTACCGGCCTTCGGCCAAGTTAGTTTATTTTGTATGTACATAAGGGTTGTTAATGTTGTGAAGCAAGTTCGATATCGGTAAATTGCGTATTATGAAATATTCCGTTTAGCTAAATGTGTGCTATTATTTGTGCATGCTGGAATTCCTTGCTCAAACTTACTAAGCATAAATTGCTTACTCGTTACATTGCTCCTCTATTTTATAGATTTTTGGTTCTCCAGCTATCGGACTCGGGATCTTGAAGTCGAAGTCGCCCACACTATCAAAGGCTCTTTTGGGTACTATTTTGGTTGAATTTTGATATGGCATGTATAGGACTACCCATCGTTGTCTTTCGAGTACTTTATGAAATGTATAAGTGTACAGCCATGCGAAAATGGCTTGTAGAAGTGGAGTATGGCATTAGACCATTCGTGTTTATGAATGTATAGATGGTTTCATGATGTAACTATAGTTGGAATGGAAGTGTTGAGCAAATGATCAGCCACTGGAATGGCTAAGTATGATCATATGTGGGCTTATGTATGACAAGGCCCTAGTTGGTCCATGAAACCCCAAATTAGGTAAGGTTTACTTTGAAACAGAAGCTGATAGCAGCAGTGGTGTGGATTGGAAAAATCACAAGAATTCGTAGGAGTGGAATTAAATAGTGAATAAATTATGTAATCGAACCTTGATGAATCTACTTTCATATGGAAGTAACGAAACAATAATAGGAACAGTACAGTAAGAGATATTCGGGTTCTTGTGGAACAGGGCCAGAACAGCTTCTGGATTCCCTGTTCCGACTTTGGAAATTCACTATAAATTGACCAGAGATAATTAGGGGTCATACCATATATGTATGGATTCCTCTCTGAGTCTAGTTTCCAAAGAAACAAACGGCATCAGCATTGAAGCTCTGTGCAGAGAGATATCCCAGTCGTAATGGGAAAAGGTCAGTGTAGTCGACCCCTGTAACATGGGAGACTTTGACTAATAAACTGTACTAATTGGCCCGACCAAAAATTCTAGAAAAAAATAAATAGGTGGGGACTTGAGTCTAGTTTCAGGGAAAAATCACAAAACTGATTTTCGAGTTGTGAAACTCAAGATATGATTTTTGAAGCGACTAGTACTCAGACTGGGCAGTGTCTGGAAAAATTTTTCAAAGCTTGTTGACATCTCGTGTCCGACTCCGGTGTCGGTCTCGGGTTCGGGGTGTTACATTTTATTGGTATCAGAGCTACGGTTTAGTCGATTCTAGGACTACCGTAATGTGTTGGGTCTAGCTATACATGCCATTTATGTGATTACTTGATAGTGTGGTGATTTCTGACAATTGTAAATGTGTTTATAGTAATGGATCCCGATCGTGACCGAGAGGTAGCTGATGATCTTGAGAGTGTAGGGCCTGCTCCCGCGCAAGGGGCAGTGCCGGTAGACTCTCAACCTAATGCTAGTAATCCGAATGATGAAGCTAGACAAGCATTCTATAGCGTGATGAATGATTGGTTTAACCAATACATTCGAACTAATATGGCTGTTCCACAACCTCCATTCCCGACAAATACTACCCCCGCACCTACAATACCACCGGTAACGGACCAAATAAGGTCAAATAAGCCCCCAGTTGACAGAATCCGAAAACATGGGGCTACTGAATTTAAGGCTATGGATAGCGATGATGCCAAGCAAGCTGAATTTTGGCTGGACAACACTATCCGGGTACTCGATGAGCTATCTTGTACACCCGATGAATGCCTAAAGTGTGCTATCTCCTTGCTACGTGATTCTGCCTACTATTAGTGGAGTACTCTGACTTTTGTTGTGCCCCGAGAGCAAGTAACTTGGGAGTTTTTCCAAACTGAGTTTCGGAAAAAGTATATCAGTCAGAGATTTGTTGATCAAAAACGGAAGGAATTTCTTGAGCTTAAGCAAGGCTCCATGTCGGTTACTGATTACGAGCAAAAATTTGTTAGACTTAGCAAATACGCTCGGGAATGTGTTTCGTCCGAAGCTATTATGTGTAAACGCTTCGAGGATGGGTTGAATGAAGATATAAAAATGTTCGTTGGCGTTCTTGAAATACGAGAGTTCATGGTACTTGTTGAACGAGCTTGTAAAGCCGAAGAGCTTAGAAAAGAAAAGCAAAGAGTTGATGAGGGAACTGGAGAGTTTCGTAAAAGATCCTCGGGAAGGTCTCTTCAACAGACATTGAAGAGATTTCGAGATGATACGGGCCAGTTTAGAGGCACTTCGGGCCTTTTTAGACGAGATCGTGATCGACCCCCTGTGGGTACACGAGGCACTTCGGTCGCCAGTGTTGGGAATGAATGTCGAGATAGAACGAAGTGTCGATATTGCGGTAAATGGCATTCGGGGAGTTGTAGATTCCCTGACCGCTCCTGTTACAAGTGCGGATCAGTTGACCACTTCATTAAAGATTGCCCGAGGTTGTTTGAACAGAATGAAAATCAGAGTGGGAAACCGGGTGCTACCACTGCTCGAGGTAGACCATCTAGAAATACGGGCAATGCTAGTGGTGGTCAGAGAGGATTTAGAGATGATATAACCAGATCCGAAGCTCGTGCGCCTGCTAGAGCTTATGCTATACGTGCCCGCGAGGATGCTTCTTCGCCTGATGTTATTACCGGTACATTCACTCTCTTTGATACTAATGTAATTGCTTTGATTGACCCCGGTTCTACTCATTCTTACATATGTGAAACCTTAGCATCCAGTAAGACTTTACCTATTGAGTCTACTGAGTTTGTAATTCGGGTGTCAAATCCCTTGGGTCATTACGTGCTTGTCGACAAAGTGTGTGAGAAATGTCCCCTGGAAATTCGAGGTTCCTGTTTTCCGGCGGACTTGATGCTTTTGCCGTTTGATGAATTTGATGTTATCCTTGGTTTGGATTGGTTGACCGCGCATGATGCGATTGTGAATTGCAAGAGCAAGACTATTGATTTGAGGTGCGCAAATAATGAAGTAGTCCCAATTGAGTCTGCGGACTTGGAGGGGATGCCAGTTGTAATATCAGCAATGTTGGCACAGAAATATGTAAGAAAAGGGTGCGAAGCATACCTTGCGTATGTACTTGATGACAAAGAATTAGAAAAGAAACCCGAATCTGTGCCGGTGGTTTGTGAATACCCGGATGTTTTTCCGGAAGAATTACCGGGTTTACCACCTGTTCGGGAGGTAGAGTTTGGTATTGAGCTTGTACCTGGGACTACGCCGATTTCGATAGCTCCGTATCGTATGGCACCAACCGAGTTAAAGGAGTTGAAAGCTCAGTTGCAAGAACTGACGGATAGAGGTTTCGCTCGACCAAGTTTCTCACCTTGGGGTGCACCAGTATTGTTCGTGAAAAAGAAGGACGGAACCATGAGGTTGTGCATTGACTATCGCCAGCTGAATAAAGTGACGATAAAGAACAAATATCCGTTGCCGCGCATCGATGATTTGTTCGACCAACTGAAGGGAGCCTCAGTGTTCTCAAAAATAGATTTGAGATCGGGCTATTATCAGTTGCGAATCCGAGATTCAGATATTCCTAAAACTGCCTTCAGAATGAGATATAGTCACTACGAATTCTTAGTGATGCCGTTTGAGCTCACTAATGCCCCTGCAGTATTTATGGATTTGATGAATCGGATCTTCAGGCCGTATTTGGATCGGTTCATAGTGGTGTTCATTGATGACATTTTGGTCTATTCAAGAGACGAGACCGAACATGCTGAGCATCTGAGGCTAGTGCTGCAAATTTTGCGGGATAAGCGGTTATATGCTAAGTTTAGTAAGTGTGAGTTCTGGTTAAGAGAGGTTAGCTTCTTGGGTCATGTGGTATCCGCGTCGGGTATTCGAGTTGACCCGAACAAAATTTCAGCCATACTGGACTGGAAACCTCCGAGAAATGTTACTGAAGTTCGGAGCTTTTTGGGGCTCGCCGGTTATTACCGACGATTTGTGAAAGGTTTCTCGATGATAGCCACACCAATGACGAAGCTACTTCAAAAGGATGTTAAGTTCGAGTGGACGGAGAAATGTCAGAAAAGTTTCGACCAACTGAAAACTCGTTTGACTGAAGCTCCAATTTTGGTGCAACCCGAATCAGGTAAAGAGTTTGTCATCTATAGTGACGCATCCCTACTTGGGTTGGGTTGCGTATTGATGCAAGAAGGTCGAGTCGTGGCCTATGCGTCGAGACAATTGAAGCCACACGAGAGGAATTATCCGACCCATGATCTCGAACTAGCTGCCATCGTGTTTGCTTTAAAAATATGGCGACATTATCTGTTTGGTGAGAAGTGCCATGTATTTTCGGATCACAAAAGTCTCAAATATTTGATGACTCAACGAGACTTGAATCTGCGACAAAGACGTTGGCTTGAGTTGTTGAAAGATTACGAGCTTGTCATTGATTACCACCCGGGAAAGGCTAACGTGGTTGCGGACGCCTTAAGCCGGAAGTCATTGTTTGCTTTACGAGCGATGAACGTGCATTTGTCTGTTCTACCAGACAGTGTGTTAGTAGCTGAATTAAAAGCTAAACCATTATTGACTCACCAAATTCGTGAAGCTCAGAAAGTCAATGATGAATTGGTTGCAAAACGGGCTAAGTGTTTTCCGAACGAGGAATCGGAGTTTCAAATTGATGATGATGATTGTTTGAGGTTCAGAAATCGTTTGTGTGTTCCAAGGAATTCGGAACTCATTTCGATGATTCTGAACGAAGCCCATTGTAGCCGAATGTCAATTCACCCGGGGAGTACGAAAATGTACAACGATTTGAAACGTCAATTTTGGTGGCATGGTATGAAAGCGGAACATCAAGTGCCTTCAAGATTACTTCAGCCGATCATGATACCCGAGTGGAAATGGGATCGAGTCACAATGGACTTTGTGTCCGGACTGCCATTGTCAACTAGTAAGAAGGATGCGATTTGGGTTGTTGTCGATAGACTGACTAAGTCGGCTCACTTTATCCCCGTGTGTATGGATTTTTTATTGGATAGACTAGCTGAATTGTACGTTTCTCAAATTGTGAGATTACACGGGGTACCTGTTTCTATCGTGTCGGATAGAGATCCGAGATTCACCTCACGATTTTGGAAGAAATTGCAAGAAGCTCTGGGTACCAAACTGCAGTTTAGCACTGCTTTTCACCCCTAAACCGATGGTCAATCCGAGCGGATAATTCAGATACTTGAGGATATGTTGAGATGTTGCATCCTCGAGTTCAGTAGTTCCTGGGAACGGTATTTACCTTTGATTGAATTCGCTTACAACAATAGTTTTCAATCAAGTATTAAGATGGCACCTTACGAGGCTTTGTACGGTCGTAAATGCCGTACACCATTGTTTTGGACCGAGCTCGGTGAAAGTAAAATTTTCGGAGTTGATTTGATTAGAGATGCTGAACAGAAAGTAAAGGTAATCCGTGAAAGTCTGAAGGTAGCCACGGATCGTCAGAAATCGTACGCAGATTTGAAACGAAAAGACATCGAGTATCAGGTGGGAGACAAAGTGTTCCTTAAGGTTTCACCTTGGAAAAAGATACTCAGGTTCGGCCGTAAGGGCAAGTTGAGCCCAAGATTCATTGGGCCGTACAAAATCTCCGAACGAGTTGGTCCGGTTGCGTATAGATTGATTTTGCCCCTGGAGCTTGAAAAGATTCATGACGTCTTTCATGTTTCGATGCTTCGACGCTATCGATCTGATCCATCGCACATAATTAGCCCATCAGAGGTTGAAATTCAAGTCGACATGAGCTATGAAGAAGAACCGATGCGTATCCTAGCTCGTGAAGTGAAGGAGTTGCGAAACAAAAGAGTTCCGCTAGTAAAGGTGTTATGGATCAAACACGGGATCGAGGAAGCTACTTGGGAGACCGAGAGCTCGATGAAAGAACGATACCCAAACCTATTTACCGGTAAGATTTTCGGGGACGAAAATTTCTTAAGTGGGGGAGAGTTGTGACAGCCCAAAGTTGACCCTAGTCGGGAAGTGGCTTCGGGACCGGTAAACCGAGTCACCGAAATGTTTGAATGTGATACTTATTGTCTAGAATATGTAATTATGAATGTGTGAAAATTTCAAGCTTCAATTTGGTTGATTTCATGTGAATTTAGTCAATAGGACTTATGTGAGAAAATTCTAAAATGTGATAGGTCAATGTGTGAGGACCTATTAGTGCATGTGGACAAAGGGGGGGACTTGCATGTCAAATTCCCCCCCTAATGAGTAGTGGCCGGCCATGACAAAGAATGATGGGCAAAACATGTCATGAAACATGTTTTGTTAGTGGAAGAATAAAATAAGAAGTATGGGTAATAAAGAAATGGAAACAAAAGAAAAAAAAAATGTGTGTGTAGTGTTTGTTTCCCCCCATTGCCGTGAGCTCAAGAGAAGAAAGGAGAAAAGTTTGTGTTCATCCTTTCTCACCTCCATTTTAACCTAAATTAGAAAGAAAAAAACAAAGAAAAAAATTTCTCATCCTTTGGTTCATCCTTGGCCAAAAAATTTTAAGGAGGAAAGAAGAAGAAAGGTGAAGAGATTCGGCCATGCATGTAGCTAGGCTAAGGTATGTTTGATGATGTTTCATGAGATGCATGCATGATTTAGTGGTTAGCTTGAGTTCTACCTAGCCCATGGTCTAAATCTTGCTATGTGATGGAAATGGCACTCGACCATGGATGCATCATTCTTGGTTGATGTTTGATGTTGTGGTGATGAGGTATGAGGATGAGTTAAGATTCGGCCTAGGTGGAGGTTGTGTTAATGCCATTGCATGCCAAAAAATGAAGCTTGTTAATGATGCATGTGATGATGGCTTGATGATTCTTGAACCTCCTTTTTAGCATTTTTGTGTGAGCACATATGTGCATTGGTTGCTAAAGGGAGAAGAATCGGCTAGCAAGATGTGTGCTAAGGCCGAATGTAACTTTGCATGTTGATGAGCAATGCATGTGTTAAATCGATGAAAAGGGGGAGGATGCTTTACTAGTGGGTATATGTGTGTATTAAATGTTGAAATCGACCCCAAAAATGGACATGCATATTCGGCCAAGGGGAAAGAAATTAGCTAATATGTTGTGTTGATGCATGATTTTTGCATGTATGAGACTTTAATGTCTAATGTATGAATATGGGCTAAGTGCCTTGTGTTCATCTTTTGATGCCTAAATGATGAAATCAATTTATTTGTTTGATTAAGCTCAAGAGCAAAGGGGAAATAAATCCGATAAAGGGAAGGAAAAAGTGGTCGAATAGTTAGCGGGATCGTTCGACAACACCCGAGGTAAGTTCTTGAGTAAGAGAGCTTAAATTTCGATGTGATTAAATCATGCTCTATGTGTGGCTATTGAGCCGAATGTGCAAGGACAATATGTGCCTTGTGTTTGAGTTTCGTAAACGAAAATGAAATATGAATGTGCATGATTAATTGAATGCTGTCCGGGCTAAGTCCCGAAGGCTTTGTGCTAAGTGAATATATCCGGATTAAGTTCCGAAGGCATTCGTGCGAGTTGTTAAATCCGGGTTAAGTCCCGAAGGCATTCGTGCGAGTTGTTAAATCCGGGTTAAGTCCCGAAGGCATTCGTGCGAGTTGTTAAATCCGGGTTATGTCCCGAAGGCATTGTGTGAGTTACTAAATCCGGGCTATGTCCCGAAGGCATTTGAACGAGGAGCTATATCCGGTTAAATCCCGAAGGTACGTGATTTGGTAATGAATGAGCTTGCTGTAAAATTCCAGCGAATACTCGAAAAACATCCCAATATGGGGATATGTTACGTATGTGTTGAATATTAATCGAGCCCTTACAAATAAATGTTCGCTCAGTTGATAAACGAGCTACCGGCCTTCGGCCAAGTTAGTTTATTTTGTATGTACATAAGGGTTGTTAATGTTGTGAAGTAAGTTCGATATCGGTAAATTGCGTATTATGAAATATTCCGTTTAGCTAAATGTGTGCTATTATTTGTGCATGCTGGAATTCCTTGCTCAAACTTACTAAGCATAAATTGCTTACTCGTTACATTGCTCCTCTATTTTATAGATTTTTGGTTCTCCAGCTATCGGACTCGGGATCTTGAAGTCGAAGTCGCCCACACTATCAAAGGCTCTTTTGGGTACTATTTTGGTTGAATTTTGATATGGCATGTATAGGACTACCCATCGTTGTCTTTCGAGTACTTTATGAAATGTATAAGTGTACAGCCATGCGAAAATGGCTTGTAGAAGTGGAGTATGGCATTAGACCATTCGTGTTTATGAATGTATAGATGGTTTCATGATGTAACTATAGTTGGAATGGAAGTGTTGAGCAAATGATCAGCCACTGGAATGGCTAAGTATGATCATATGTGGGCTTATGTATGACAAGGCCCTAGTTGGTCCATGAAACCCCAAATTAGGTAAGGTTTACTTTGAAACAGAAGCTGATAGCAGCAGTGGTGTGGATTGGAAAAATCACAAGAATTCGTAGGAGTGGAATTAAATAGTGAATAAATTATGTAATCGAACCTTGATGAATCTACTTTCATATGGAAGTAACGAAACAATAATAGGAACAGTACAGTAAGAGATATTCGGGTTCTTGTGGAACAGGGCCAGAACAGCTTCTGGATTCCCTGTTCCGACTTTGGAAATTCACTATAAATTGACCAGAGATAATTAGGGGTCATACCATATATGTATGGATTCCTCTCTGAGTCTAGTTTCCATAGAAACAAACGGCATCAGCATTGAAGCTCTGTGTAGAGAGATATCCCAGTCGTAATGGGAAAAGGTCAGTGTAGTCGACCCCTGTAACATGGGAGACTTTGACTAATAAACTGTACTAATTGGCCCGACCAAAAATTCTAAAAAAAAAAATAGGTGGGGACATGAGTCTAGTTTCAGGGAAAAATCACAAAACTGATTTTCGAGTTGTGAAACTCAAGATATGATTTTTGAAGCGACTAGTACTCAGACTGGGCAGTGTCTGGAAAAATTTTTCAAAGCTTGTTGACATCTCGTGTCCGACTCCGATGTCGGTCTCGGGTTCGGGGTGTTACAAAGTTGATATGAGATATCACACTTATTTGTTTATTATAGCCTACTCAAAAAATCAAGAAATATGAGATTGGACTATACAAGTGTGACTATACCATGACTTGTGTCCAATCTAGATATAAATGATAAAAGGATATAATACATGAGAAATTTATGACAAAAATGTCATGTTGAATCACGATTTCTTGTAACTTAGGTAGCAATGATGCATTGATAGATGCTATTCATTACTTGTAACATTAGAAATGTTCTAGTATTACTACCAACGTTACAAGAGCATACATGGTCACACCCTATGGTTGAAGCGAATAGAATCCAAATACAATTGGTATTGTGTTTAGCTGTCACATGACAGTTAAATATTGAACGCATTATATGTACAAGCTTGTTGTACACAAATAGAGAACATAGTTAAAATTAATATATGAATTTGATTCATATAAAATATTAACTGAATATAGTTTACTAAAATTATTAATATAAATAATTATAATAATTTCGGTCAAAGATAAAAAGACATGAAAGTTTATATTCTTTTGTAAAGAATATAATTTTTTAATATGCTTTCCATATGTTTCTCTAAAATTAAGGGGAATAATTCTGTTTTTCTAATTTTGTGATATTAAAGAAACATAAAAAGGATGAAAATCCCTGATTGTGTGAGGGTTACCAAAAAAAATAACAGAGAGGGTCTAACAGCCGTTTTTCTGAACTCTCTCTAAAAGGTTCAAGAGAATTTTTTTGTTCATTCTTCAACTGGATGGATTACGCAGAGGCGGAGACAACTTTGTTGCAGCTTGAAATCGACATCACACAAGGGGATCAGATAAAAAAGGTATATCTTTGACCCTATTTCAACCCGATTCGTTCATCGTACATGGATCCATAGTTGATAATTGCCGAAATAATTTTGCACTGCGCCACGGGGCATACCAGCGATCCAATAGTGGCATCAAAGCCACTTGTATGATATGGATTCATGATTAAATTGATTGGTTGATGTGTTTGTTTGAGAAGCATGTTGTTTGATTTGATTTAATCAATCTGTTTTATGTATATATGATACATTTAATCTATTTACTTGTTCCTCTTAGTCACTAATTAAATGTTAATCATTGATTTTGATGCCTATTGGGTCTAATATATTATTTGTTAAAGCGTCAACTAATCTATCTTGAGGCAGTGAGGTTTTTGTTATTTAAAGTTAATAGTTAACTTGCTGGTAACATTCGAAAAAGGAATAAAACTTGTTCCAGTAAGAAGACTCATATATTGAAATATTAAAAATATTCTGTTTTTGATAAAAATTTGACAAACAATGATGTTTTTCCATAGAGATTTGAATGCAGTTTCTTACATTTCGTCAGGGCCTTCCGATTAGCGGCCAACAACACCATCTCCGGCTATCTGGGCAACAAGACCCCCACAAGGGGCTCCATCTCTTGACCCCCGCAAGGGGATCTACCCTTTGACCTCATGTGTAGGCGACATTAATGATAAGGACATTTTTGTTATTAACATTAATAAGAGATTGAATAAAAATATATCATATGTTGTATGTTATGATTGATTTGCATGGTGGTTGGAAATTCATAGTTATAGCTCGATAGCCCATTTGATTTATTATTTACAAAGGTTGTAGTTTAATAAATACGATCTGCGTGTCGTGCCTTTCTATTTTCCTCTTGTATTTCTCTTCTTATCCTACTCCCTAGTATTTAAAACGAGTTTCTATAATTGTAAATTGTATAAGCTACTGCGGACTAAAGGAAAAAAGCTTGAGAAGTGACTTGCACCCTTAGGATACCTTTCGGTTCTCCTATTGGCTTAGGAAAAACCACTTTAGTTTTATGGGCTATAACTATTGTATTTATTTACTGTTTTTTATTCATGTATGTGATGCAATGCATGATGTGTTAGCATGTATATTATAGGAAATTGATAAGATCAATCAAAGGAATAATTGGACTAATGTTGACTATTAACAGTGAGATGAATTTTTAAAATACCCTCAATAAAATATTAAGTTAATATTTCCTTCCAATATTTTCCCTCATTAAAGCCACGATCGATACAACATGGGTTCTGCTAAAGCAAAATACTTGAATCTATCTCGATAAAACGCGAAGAATAAGCAAGTGATATTCATTGGTTATAATATTGGTTAAGAACTTAACTAGGTTACTCTAATAGGATTAGAAACCTAGATGTAATACCCCTAACCTGTCTCCATCGCCGGATTAGAGTTATAGAGCATTACTATACAATCAGAAACATTTAAACTTTAAATCACTCAATAACTTAACAAAATTATAAACCATTCACATACATGCATACTGTCCCTAAATCGAGCCCTCGAGGCCCTAAAAATAACTTGGAAGAAATTCGAGACCAATTTGAAAAAAATTGGAAAGTTTAGGAAAAAGTCACAAAATCACACGGCCGTGTGCCTCACACGGCTGAGACACACGCCCGTGTCTCAGACCGTTTAACCTTTAAACTAGGGACAGACGGCTGTGTCACAACCTGTGTCCTCACCCGTGCAATTCTTTAAGTAAGGTCACACGGCCGTGTCACACGCCCGTGTGCTAAGCCGTGTAACTCTCAGTGTTGCCCTACGCGCCAGTGTGCCAGGCCGTGTGTTAGGCCGTGTAACTCACTGACTTGCATCCTAAAGAAATCATCAGATGACGAATGCCTGTGTCTCTATGCCGTGTGTCTTACACGGCTGATTCATACGCCTATGTCTCAGGCCGTGTGGACCCAAACATACTTAAAATAAAGCCATTTCCAAGACCATTTTATGCACAATCATTCAACCCATTTATGCACACTTTAGTGAGACTTAAACATCACCAAAACACACATAAACATGCCATTTCAAGACCCTAATTCAACTAACCAATATGCCATTCAAAGGCCATAATATACCAAGACATCAACCATCAAAACATGTCCATATTGTACCAAATCATACATGACCACCTTTACGTTCCCTTTTCTTACCCGTTGAACCATTTAGAATTGCATCAGATAATCGGGAAGCTCAGACAAAGTGTGTCTATACATATAACCGTAACCTTTCCTTTACATCATTGTTCACACGAGCTGTGAAATAGGCCTACTCACACGAGCTGTGGGTCGAGATGTAAGCTACACGATGTTGCTCATACAAGCAGTGGAGAATCTGTAACAAATGCATGACTTCAGCCATCGGTAGGACATTTAAGACTAACACTCAAAACATAAAATCCCTAATGACATGTCATTTGTATCCTAAAAATTCCTAAGGTTCAACCGGGACTCGATATCCGTAAATTCATCATAGCATTGATATGTTTATATATCGATCCATTTACATTATAAATAACATAAAAACATTCAATTTAAATAACATAATCATGATAAACGTTCATACAAACTTACCTCGACGACTAGGGGCGTAGTAGTTAGGTCAAACTAATCCAAAGCTTTTGTCTTTCCTCGATTTAAGTCCGGTTGTGGTTTATCTTGATCTAAATAGATAATTATATTCAATTAACTACTTCAATTAACCTCAAACATTCAATTCAACCCATAATTTACATTTATGTAAAATTACCAATTTGCCCCTAATATTTTAACTTTTTTACAATTTAGTCCTTAAGCTAATAACTTAAAATCTAACCATTTTAATCTAAATCCATGTTAATCTAACATGCAAGGGACCTTAAAAAAACTCATATTAACCATCATTTCACAATAAAACCTTATAATTTATATCTTTAACAAATTAGTCCGTAAATGCCATTTTAAAAAAAAATCACTTTACAAAATTTGTTTATTTTTCAACAAAGGCTCATAATCTATCATTTAACATCACAACCTACTCAGAAACACCCATGTAATAACTCTCAACCTTTAACAATTTTATGAACTGACCCCCGGGCTAGCTAGATAAAGCTAAAACGATCACAAAAACGTAAAAATCACTAAAAACTAACCTAAAAATAACAACATGCATGAATAAGGTTCGCTGAACCTTCAAAGCACCAAAAAATGGTGTTTTTCCTTCACTAGTTCAGTGGTGGAGTGAAATGAGAAAGATGAAGTAAATTTTTTTGTTTCAGTTAGTTTAATTTTAATTTGTTTAATTACCATTTCAACCTTTAAAAACTATCATAATTACATTAATACCTTGCCATGCACATCCACTATCTCATATAAATGGTCTAATTACCATTTAAGTCCATTAGGTTTACTTTCCATAGTCTTTTAGCCCTTTTAACTAATAAAACTCTACTTTTACACTTTTTATGATTTAGTTCTTTTTACTTAATTAGTTATGCAAACATCAAAATTTCTTAATGGAACTTTAATACGACTTTATTAATATCCCGTAGACTCTAAATAAATAATAAAACAATAATTTACTCACCAAAATTGTGATCTTGAAACCACTATTTTCGACAACACTGAAAACGGGCTGTTACAACTCTCTCCTCTAAAGGAATTTTCGTACCCGAAAATCTTACCAGAAAATAGGTTCGGGTATTGCACTTTCATAGCTTCTTCCGATTCCTAGGTAGCTTCTTCAATTTTGTGTCTTTGCGAGAGAACTTTAATTAAAGCTATACTTTTATTTCTCAACTCTTTAACTTCCCGAACTAAAATTCTGATCGGTTCTTCACTGTATGACATATCTGGCTGAATCTCAACACCTATGGTGAAATCACGTGTGAAGGATTTGATCGATTCTGTCGTAGAATTGATACATAAAATATGTTATGAATATTTTCTAATTCTAACGGTGAAGCCAATCGATATGCCATTGGTCCAACTCTCTCGATGATCTCATACGACTCGATGAATCGCAGACTAAGCTTTCCTTTTCGATCAAAATGGATAACTTTTCTCCAAGGTGACACTTTCAGAAATACTTTGTTGCCGACGTGAAATATCTTTTCTTTTCAAATCTGCATAGGATTTTGACGATTAGAATCATCTTTGAAACTGTCTCGTATCACTTTAACCTTTTCTTTGGTTTCTTGAACCAAATCAACCCAAATAGCTTTTTCTCGCTCAATTCAGTCTAGTACAATGGAGTTAAGCATTTTTGACCATATAGAGCTTCATACGGTGCCATTTTAATGCTCGCTTGATAACTATTATTGTATGCAAATTCAACCAACGAAAGAAATTTCTCCCAATTACCTTCGAACTCTAAAACACAAAATCAGAGCATATCGTTGAGTATCTAAATTACTCGGTCAGACTGACTATCGATTTGTGGATGAAACGCTGTACTGAAATACAGTTGAGTACCTAGAGTTTCATGTAACTTACTCCAGAATCGAGAAGTAAATAGTGGATCCTTGTCAGAGCAATAAATATTGGCACACCGTGCAATCTAACAATCTCAGAAACGTACAATGCATCTAACTTTTCAAGTGAATAATCTGTACATACCGGAATAAAATGCAAGAATTTTGTCAAACGATCTACAATAACCCAGATAACATCTTTCTTTCTCGGACATAGGGCATTTCTGATCGAAATCTATCGTAACACGTTCCCACTTCCATTCTAGAATCATTACAGACTGTAATATACCAGAAGGTACTTGATGCTCGGCTTTAACCTGCTAATAGATCAAACATTTTGATACAAACTCTAAAATCTCTTGTTTCATACCTAGTCACTAGTACATCTGTTTCAAATCACCGTACATTTTATATCTACTAGGATGTATCAATAGGCTACTACTGTGAGCTTCCTGTAAAATCTTCTGAATGAGATTAGAATTCTTCAGAACACAAATCTTTTTTCTAAAGTACAAGTTGCTGTATGAATTAACACGAAAGTTTGAATTAGATGTTGACTCAATCTGTTTCCATTTAGCGATTAATTTAGAATCACTGTTCTGAGCTTAACAAGTCTTCTGCAAAAATATCGGTCTTACTTTCAATTCAACTAAAATAGAACCATCATCAATCAACATCAATCGCGTGTTCAAAGGTCGTAAAGAAAATAGGGATTTTCTGCTTAAAGCATCAACAACAATATTAGCTTTTCCCGGGTGATAATTAATGATCAAATCATAATTTTTCAACAATTCAAGCCAACTATGTTGTCTCAAGTTCAAATCTTTTTGTGACATCAAATACTTCAGGCTTTTGTGATCGGTGAAGATATGAAATTTTTTTTCGTACAAATGGTGTTTCCAAATCTTTAAAGCAAACACAATACCCGTAAGCTCTAAATCATGAGTCGGGTAATTCTTCTCATGCGGTTTCAACTGTTGGGATGCATAAGCTGCTACTTTTCCTTCTTACATTAAAACACAGCCCAACCCATTCAAAGAACCATGACTATAAATTATGAATTCCTTACTGAACTCTGGCTGAACTAACACAGGAGCTTTGGTTAACAACGCTTTCAACTACTCAAAAATTTATTGACCATTCAAACTCGATATCTTTTTGAAGTAGTTTCGTTAACGGCTTAGCAATCATTGAAAATCCTTTAACAAATCTTCTATAATATCCGGCTAAACCCAAAAAAACTCTAACTTCAGACACATATCTCGGAGGCTTTCAGTCCATTTGGATCAACTCTAATACTGTCTACCGATACTACGTATCCCAAAAATCCAACTTTTCGGAGCCAAAACTCACATTTGCTAAACCTAGTGAAAAACTATTTTTCGCGTAAGGTCTGCAAAACAATTCTCAAATGCTGGGCATGGTTTGTCTCATCTTAAGAATAAATCAGAATACCATCAATGAATACAACAACAAATATGTCTAAGTACGGCCTGAAAATTTTATTTATTAAATCCATAATCACAGCAGGTGCACCAGTCAAATCAAATGGCATAACAAGAAATTCATAATGTCCGTACCTGATTCTAAAAGCAGTCCTCGACACATCCGAGTGTTTAACCTATAATTGATAATATCCAGAACGAAGGTCGATCTTTAAAAACACTGTTGCACCTTTCAGCTGATCAAGCAAATCATCTATACATGGCAGGGATATTTGTTTTCGATCGTGACTTTGTTAAGCTGTCGTTAGTTGATACATAATCGCATAGACCCTTCCTTTTTCTTTGCAAACAAAACATGAGCACCCCAAGGAGAAAATCTAGGCTAAACAAAGCCTCTATCTGTCAACTCTTACAATTGTACTTTTAACTCTTTCAACTCTATAAATGCCATTCTACACACAACTATCGATATCGGAGACGTTCCCGACACTAACTCAATAGCAAACTCAACCTCTCTAACCAACAGTAATCCTGGTAATTCTTCTAGGAATACATCTGTGAATTCACATATAGTCAGAATCAATTCTAATTTCAACTCTGAAACCCTGGTATCAAATATATAAGCTAGATAAGCTTCACAACCCTTTCTAACATATTTCTGTACCGTTATAGCTGAGATAACATTAGATGTACCATCTAGTCTATCTAATTCAATTTGGATCCTTTCATTATTTTGAAATTTTAACACAATATACTTTTGTCTACAGTTCACAACAACATCATGTAGTGTTAACTAGTCCATACCTAGAATCACATCAAACTCATCAAAGGGTAGCAACATCAAATCAACCAGAAAGTTGCAATTCCGTATCATCAAAGGGCAGTTTTTACAGACTTTATCAACTAACACATACTAAACTAACGGATTCGTTTCTTTAACCACAAACTCAGTAGGCTCAAAAGGTATTTTCTTATTCGACACTAAAGTTGTGCATACATATGAGTGCATTGACCCCGGGTCAATCAAAGCATTAACATTTGTATCAAAGATAGAAAAGGTACCAGTAATCACATCAGGTGCTAAAGCTCCGTCTTGAGCTTTAATCACATAAGCCCTAGTTGGTGCCCGTGCCTCAGATCTAATAGTAAAATCTTTCATTCCCCCTCGACTATTACCCGTATTTTTATTGTTGCGGGGTGGTCTCCCTCTTGCACCTGTATTACTCGAATGAGTATTCTAACCCTTTTTCTTATCGAACCTTTTAGGGCAATCTCTGAGGAAATGATCGTAAGAACCACATTTAAAACACAACTCATCTTTCAATCTGCATTCACTGAAGTGTCGCCTATTGCGTTGCTGACATTTAGGTTTGTTGTTTCTGACACTACTCACACTCGCTACAGATGTAGCCTGAGGTCTCGAACTCGAATGTTGTTTCCCTTTGTCTCTCCTCGAGAAACCTACTGAAGGTGATGAACCTCTTTGGAATTCTTTTGATCTCTTCGATGGAGATGAGAATGATTTTCCCATAGGTCATTTTCTAGTATCACGAATCAAAGAATCTGCTTTTCTTTTTGCTTTGCTAAGTTCTTCAGCCTTGTGCGCTCTGTCAACCAAAACTAGAAATTCTTTCAGTTCAAGAATCCTGACTAGCAGCTTGATATCTTTGCTTAAACCATCTTCAAACCGAGTGCACATAACAACTTCTGTTGGTACACATTCTCGAGTATACTTGCTAGTCGTACAAATTATCTCTCGTACTCGGCTACTGTCATACAACCCTGTTTCAATTCCAGAAATTCCTTTCATTTCTTGTCGAGAAATCACTGGCTAATATATTTTTTTTGAACTCTGTCTGAAAGAATTCTCAATTTACATGGTCTCTAGGAACTACGAAAATCATTGTATTCCACCACTGATATGCTAAGTCTTTCAGTAACGGTACAACACACTTTAAACACTCAACAAGTGTACAGGATAGTTCATCAAAAACTCTTACCGTGTTTTGCAACTAGAACTCAGCTATTTCTGGATCGTCTTCAGTTGAACCACAAAATTATTTGGCCCCATACAAAAATTTTATCAATCGAAGGCTTGCTTGCACGTATTTGTTCCAAACCCTGAGGAACCACGGGGATAGGTTGATGTACGGGTGGGGGTGGAGGTTGTTGAGCCAACAGGTTCGTTTTCATGAACTCTGTAAACCACTCTAATATCATCTGAAAGAAGGCTTCCTTAGCCTCACCTCTCAGGCCCTCAGTCACGGGCCTACTACCAGTAGAGGCTACTCTGTGAACAGAGGTTTACGCGTTACTTTCAGCCTCATCTGTTGATTTTATCTATATGAAAACATAATTCAATTTGAACCAGGAGTTATCACACTATCACAGGTAATATAATGGAATGTATTTATAGACTCCATACATGTTACGTTTAATCCGAGAATCGACTAAATTGTAGCTCTGATACCACTAAATGTAACACCATTAACCCGTTCCATCTCCATATTAGGGTTACAGAGCATTACTGTACAATAAGAAACATTTAAACTTTAAATCATTCAATAACTTAACCATATTATAAACCATTCAAATACATGATTACTATCCATAAATTGAGCCCTTAAGGCCCTAAGAATAACTTGGAAACAATTCAAGACCAATTTGAAACAATTTGGAAAGTTTAGGAAAAAGTCACAAAAATTGGAAACAAGGGTCACACGGCCGTGTGTCTTAAACAGCTGAGACACATGCCCGTGTCTCAGGTCGTGTAACCTTTGAACTAGGGACACACGTTGCAGCCTATGTCTTGATTCGTGCAACTCTCTGAGTAGGGTCACACTTTAGAAACAATTTGGGATTAAATTGAAATCATTCGAAAAGTTTAGGAAAAAGTTAGTAAATTTGGACTGTAGGGGTCACACGGCCGTATGGTCGGGCCGTGCGACTCACACAGTTAAGACACACGCTCGTGTCTTAGGCCATGTAACATTTGAAATAGGGACACACAGCTTTAACTTTCAAAGTTGGGTCACACGACCAAGTCACACGCTCGTGTGCCAGGCCGTGTAACTCTCGAAATGGTCTCACATGCTTGTGTAACTGCCTGAAATATATGCCTTAAAACCTACATGGGACACACGGCCATGTCGCATGAAATTGGCCAAAATCAAGCCATTTCTAACACCAACCTAAATGTGTACCTACAAGCAATTTGCACCCATGACCAAGGCATAAAAAACATACCAAAATATGAAAAAATTGAACTATTCAATAGACCATTATCATACAACAATATGCCATACAAGGCACCTCAATCACAATCAATCAAACATATCTAAACATATGGATAATTGACCATATTTCATTCATACCCATCTAGCTCATTTTTATCACAAAACATAACATAACTTGACCACATTGCAACTATTCCATCACATACCAATTTGGCTATTGAAACATGCATCAACTTAACCGTATTAACACACACCAATAAAGTACCAAAATTACATCATCCAGAATAACATATACATGCCAAACTTATCAACTAACATCAAATACAAGTACACCTATACATGCCATTATAACCTGGGCCAAAACATCAAAAGCTACCAATATAATCACTGGATAGTGTGATAGATATCTAACGAGCTTCCAAATCGATCAAGCTTTCGATTAACTATAAAACATAGGAAAGAAAACTACTTAAGCATATAATTCTTAATAAGTTCGTAAATCATGAACATACTTACCATTTCAATGCATAACCTTAAAATTAAACATGATACAATCCAATCATAAGCTTGGGACAAGCCTAAACATCATCAGCAACACATGTTAGTGCATCAACTCATAAATTACTTGGATTAACATAAGGTAAGTCATTATACATGAACAACATCATTTGAAATCATAAATTCCATGAACTTAAACATACTTTCATTAAAAATTTTCCTTATCAATCCTTTTCATAGATTCATGACATAAGTGATTTGGAGACTTACTGTTCCTTTCCTTTTTATACCCGTTGAACCATTTAGAATAACATCGGATACACGGGAAAGCTCACACAAAGTGTGCTAAACATATAGTCATAACCTTTCTTTCTTTTTTTCCTTTACATCATTACTCACTTGAACTGTGAAATGGGTCTACTCACACAAGCTGATGGTTGGAATGTAAGCCACGAGATGCTACTCACACAAGCTTTTCAGTATCTACAACAAATGTAAGACATCAAAAAATGGTAGGACATTCAAGACCATCACCCGAAACATGGTAACCCTAATGAAATGTCATTTGTATCCTACGTACTCCTAAAGCTCAAACGAGACTCGATAATCGTTGAAATATTGTTGGATTTCCACTTTTGATTACATGGAAAATAATACAAGAATATATAATTCAATACAACATTAAAATGTTAATTAATCATACGAACTTACGTCGATTACAAAGACGTAAAAATAAGATCAACTAATCCAAGGCTTTAGTTTTCCTCGATCTAGATCCGTACGAGGTTTATCCTGATCTAAATAAGAAAATTCAATCCATTTAATACTCATAATATTCAATTCAATCCAAAATTCACACTTTTGCAAAAATTACACTTTTACCCCTAATATTTTAACTTCTTTACAAATTAGTCCTTAAGCTCGTAATTGAAATTTAAGCAATTTCATCGACATTTCATGCTAGCCGAATGCACTAGGGACCTATACCAACTCTTACACATCATCATTTCATAAATTTAACATGATATTTTACTATTTTTAAAAATAAATCCCTATATGACAATTTCATCAAAAATCGCTTCACAAAACTTGTTTATTTAACAACAAGGACTCATAATATTTCATTAAACATCAAGAATCATGCAAACATGTTCATAGAAAAACCCTAAATCTTTAAAAATTTTATAAATTAGTCCATGGGCTAGCTAGATTAAGTTACAATGATCCCGAAAACATAAAAATAATTTAAAACGGGACAAAACAACACTTACATGCACTAGATGAACTTGGCCAAAAGTTAAGCCCTAGCTATGTCTTCCTTCTTCAAAAATTTTTGGTGGAAATAAAAGTTAAAGACGATGATACATTTGTTTGTATTATTTTAACTTCAACTAATTTATTAATTTACAAATTTAACCTTTATTTAAGACCAAAATTTCATCATTACATAGCCATATACATCCACTAACCTCATGAATGGCCTAATTAAAATTTAAGTCCTTTGATTTTAAAATTTCATAGCTATTTAACACCTTTAGCTACTAGAACTCTACTTTTGTACTTTTTACGATTTAGTCCTTTTCACATAATTAAGCATGCAAACGTCAAAATTTTTAATGAAATTTTTATACGACCTTACTAACATACCGTACACATTAAAATAATAATAAAATAATAATTCACTCATCGAATTTGTTGTCCCAAAACTACTATTCTGATTTTACTAAATAAGGGCTATTACAAAAATTATGTAATAATGACAATTTTAGGATAATAATTCTTACATCTAAGGACGTAAGCCATTGAATGTTCAATCATTCAATTCATTTATATCTCTAATCATACTATTTTTTTACAATTCAACTCTTAAAATCTAGCTAAGGACTATCTGTCTTAAAAATCTAGATTCTAGAAATCCTATCTAGCTTCGTGATTTGATCCTGAGAAGAAGCCCCCAACTAGTACCCCCTTCTTATGTGCATGACTCTAAATTTCCTGCAATCCTCGATCCCCACACTATTTGGCTTGGTCCCTCCTCGGAGTCTTCTGTCATCCCTGCAAGTCCTGCGAACATATGAAAAGCCCTTGTAAGTTCAATTGAACTTAGTGAATTCCTTTATTGCGCCATAATTTAACCGTATTATATGAGGGTAACAAACGTAAAATAAAATAAACTTAAGTTTACTCTCTACTCACTCGAGACTAGTATTCTACATCACGGTGGCAAACTTCAATTGAAACTCCAGGCTACCCGTCTCGCTGTGAGACCTTCCTCTAGTCAAGCTCTCCTCTAGTTTGTATTCCAGACACCTTGCTATATATGCAAATCCTATCCATATTTCTCATCTTCCCTCTCTTTTATACACACTGCATACAGGGTATCATTGTCCTTTACCTTAATTAGTTGTACGTTTGTCTTGTTGGAACGCTGGCACCCCTACGGCGCAGCGGAAAAATAAAACACCCAGTGATCCTAACCATGGATCCATGTGTGAGGAACGAATCGAGGTGAAAATGGGTTTCGAAATTACCGAATGGTGATTCTGAGTAGACAACGACGCCTCGGCAATGAGTAATTTAATCTACTATCGAACCAAGCCGCAATCTTTGATGACTCTAACCTCTAGTAATCCACCCAGTTGACTATGAACGGAAGGAATCCCTAAACAGTTTCGGAGAAGACTTTGCTTTGATGGCTGTTAGACTCAACAAGCAAAGAAAAATGAGATTTTATATCTTATTATTTTTTAGGGTTTCTCAAAATTAAATAAATATAATAATGTTTAAAAAATGAAAAATTATAATTACATTAATTATAATAAAGATTTCGGTAAATTATATTTATTTATATACGAACCAAAATCATATTCTCATTATGTGTACAACAACCTTGCACATATAATGTGTTCGATATTTGATTACCAATTAAATTAATTCTATAATTAATTTAATTCATGCGACAACCAAACACAATACCAATTATGTTTTATTCTGTTCATTTCAACTATAGGGTGTGACCCTGTAGGTTCTTGTAACGTTAGCAGTAATGTTAGAACGATTCCAATGTTACAAACAATGAGTGGCACCTAGCAATGCATCATTGCTACCTAAGTCACAAGAAATCATGATTCGACATAACCTTTTTATGATTAATCTTTTCATGCACTAATCCTTAATTCCTTTATCTCTGGATTGAACACAAGTCATGGAATAGTCACACTTGTATAGTCCATTCCATATTCCTTGATATCTTAAGTAGACTATGATATACAAATAAGTATGACATCTCATATCAGCTTATTTGAGCATGACCATGCATTTCTAGTCTCACTCAATCAAATGGCCTAAGATATTACTCCCATTATGTAGGAAGGACTTATCCTATATCGATCAACCATATCCCTCTACATAAATTGTGGTATATCCAACATTAGCCTTTATAGAACAACCAGTTATGGTGTACGTTTGACTGTATCAAAATATACAACTCACGATGTTGGGATTATGATGATCTCAAGCCTGAGGATCATATACATATTAATCACTATGAGTAATGTTGTGACAATTACATAATAATCCAAGAAACATACTCATAATGGGTCAGTCCAATATGTTGTTCTCTAACACACATATTCATACATCGACTCTGACACTCCATATCAATGACAACTCTTTATCATCAATCAGCCTCATGTTAGCCTTAATGTATTATCGTTGTCCTATCCAACAATAATACTTGACTAAGGATCTTTTAAGAATAATCATATTCTTCTTAGGACATTATTATAAAATAGTTTATTTATACACACAGAAAAGAAGCTGAAATAATAATGGTAACGCCTTATATTAATAAACATGATAAATCAAGTATGTTATTACAACCATCTCATGATTGATCTTTGGGCATACTCTAACAATCTCCCACTAGCACTAAGACCAATCACTTACATATCTAATACCAAGCGACTTAGTGTGACGATCATGCTTTTGCTGTGTCAGAGGCTTGGTCAGGGGATCAGTAATGTTATCATCTGTAAGTACTTTGCATATCTCTACATCCCCTCGATCGATAATCTCTCGAATAAGATGGTAGCGCCTAAGTATATGTTTGGATTGCTGGTGAGATCTAGGTTCTTTAGCTTGTGCAATGGCTCCATTGTTATCATGTTGGAGTTCTATAGCATCTGATATGCTAGGCACAACCCCTAGTTTAGTAATGAACTTCTTGATCCAAACCGCTTCTTTTGCTGCCTCACTGGCTGCAATATACTCGGCCTTTGTTGTAGAATCGGCTACTGTACTTTGCTTTGAACTCTTCCAGCTCACAGCACCACCATTAAGGCAAAACACAAAACCTGATTGTGATCGAGAATCGTCCTTATCAGTTTGGAAGCTGGCATCAGTGTAACCTTTTACACTTAACTCTTCCTCACCTCCATATATTAGGAACGTATCCTTAGTTCTTCTTAAGCACTTAAGGATATTCTTGACTGTGGTCTAGTGACTTTCACTAGGATCTACTTGGTATCTTCTCATCATACTTAAGGCATATGAGACATCTGGACGGGTACATAACATGGCATAGATGATAGATCCAATAGCGGAAGCATATGGCATTTTAATCATGCGTTCTCTCTCTTGTGGAGTTGAAGGACACATTTCCTTCAAGAGTGAAATACCATGTCTCATAGGTAGGAATCCTCGCTTATATTCTTACATACTAAACCTTTTCAGTACTTTATCTATGTATGTACTTTGGCTTAGACCTAGTAGTCGTCTTAATCTATCTCTATAGATCTTTGCTCCTAAGATGGAAGTGGCTTCGCCCAAGTCCTTCATAGAAAAACAACTTCCTAACCAAGTCTTAATAGACTACAAGGTAGGTATGTCATTTCCTATGATAAGTATGTCATCCACATACAGTACCAAGAATGTTATAGTGCTCCCACTAACTTTCTTGTAAACACATGGCTCATCTTCATTTTTGATAAAACTAAACTCTTCAATTGCATCGTTAAAACGAAGATTCCAACTTTGAGAAACTTGCTTTAATCCATAAATGGATCTTTGTAGCTTACAAACCTTTCGAGCATCCTTTGGATTGATAAAACCTTCAGGTTGTGTCATGTACACATCCTCTTCAAGTTTCCCGTTAAGGAAAGCTGTTTTGACATCCATCTTCTAGATTTCATAGTCATGAAATACAACTATAGCGAGCAAGATCCTGATGGATTTAAACATAGCTACAGGAGAAAAGGTTTCATCATAGCCAACACCATGAAATTGGCGAAAACCTTTAGCGACTAATCGCCCATTGTATGTTTGTACATTACCATCCATGTCAGTTTTCTTTTTGAAAACCCACTTGCACCCTATGGGATTAACCCATTCGGATGGGTCAACCAAAGTCTATACTTGGTTTTCATACACGGAATCCATCTCAGATCTCATGGCCTCAAGCCATTTCTCAGAGTCTGGGCTCGTCACCGCTTCTTGATAAGTCCTAGGCTCATCTGGATCTATAAGTAGAACGTCACCATGCGTTGTAATGAGAAATCCATATCTCTCGGGTGCTTGGCGTTCTCTAAAAAATCTACACGGTGGTTGTGTTTCTACAGCAGTTACTTGTTCCTCAATTCCTTGTGGAACTTTCTGTTGTTCTATCTTTGGTTTAGTGGTATTTTGTGATTCTCTATGTTCTTCAAGTTCAATTTTTTTCCCACGTCCTTTTCTAGAAACAAATTCTCTCTCTAAGAAGACACCAGTCCGAGCAACAAGTATTTTTTCTCAGTGGGATTAAAGAAATAATATCCTTTGGTTTCTTTTGGATACCCCACAAAAACACACTTTTCAGATTTGGGTTCAAGCTTAGTAGACGTCTGGCGTTTAACATAAGCTTTGCAACCCCAAATTTTCATAAAAGACATACTAGGATGTTTCCCAGTCCACATCTCATATGGCGTCTTTTGAATCGATTTAGATGGAACACGATTTAGTGTGAAAACAGCTGTCTCAAGTGCATGTCCCTAAAAGGAAGTCAGCAGATCAACATGACTCATCATGGATCGAACTATGTCTAACAAATTTCGTTTTCTTCTCCCAGAAACTCCATTCCATTGAGGAGTACCAGGAGGAGTAAGTTGTGAGACAATCCCACATTGCTTCAAAAGATCATCAAACTCTAAGCTTAAATACTCCCCACCTCAATCAGATCAAAGTGTCTTGATAGTTTTTCTTAGTTGATTTTGTACTTCATTTTTGAATTCCTTGAACTTTTCAAGGGATTCAGACTTATGCCGCATGAGATAGACATACCCATATCTACTGAAATCATCAGTGAAAGTAATGAAGTAGTGAAATCCTCCTTTAGCCTATGTATTTATTGGCCCACATATATCAGAATGTATTAGGCCCAATAAATCACTAGCTCGTTCACTTTTACCAGTAAAAGGAGATTTATTCATTTTTCCCAATAAGCAAGATTCACATACTTCAAATTGTTCAAAAATAAATGAATCCAAGAGACCATATTTATGGAGCTTGGATATGCATTCCTCACTTATGTGGCCCAAACGACAATGCCATAGATAAGTTTGATTTGAGTCATTTATTTTTGATCTCTTAGTATTTATTATTTTTGATCTTTTAGTATTTATGTTGTAAATGGGATTCATTTGATCTAAAATATAGAGGTCATTAGTCAATTGTGCCGAACCATAGAAAACATTATTGAGATAAAAGGAACAACAATTATTCTTAATAATTATCTCAAAACCAATTTTGTCTAAATAAGAAATTGAAATAATATTTTTAGTCAAACTGGGCACATAATAACAATCCTCTAAACATAAACCAAGTCCACTAGGCAAAGATAAATTATATGTTCCCACAGTTAATGCAGCAACTTTTGCTCCATTTCCAACTCGTAGGTCTACATCTCCTCTAGCCAAAGTCCTACTCCTTTGCAGTCCCTGTACAGAAGTACAAATGTAAGAACCATAACCAATATCTAATACCCATGAAGTAGTAGTTGATAAATTAATATCAATAACATAAATACCTGAAGCAGACGTTCCGCTTATTTTGGCCTTCTTGACTTCGTTAAGATAGATCGGGCAGTTCTGTTTCCAATGTCCAGTCACACCACAATTAAAATTGTTTCCTTCCTTAGCCACCCCACATTTAGGTTTCAATACAGCCTTTACTTTTTCAGGCTTGGGCCTACCTTTGCCCTTGGGCTTTGTATGAACTTTGGCCTTTCCCTTGCCCTTGTTATTATGGACCATCAGTATAGGCTTGGGTCCAACCTTTTTCATGTTGCCTTCAACAGTTCGTAACATACTGAGCAACTGTGGCAGGTCTTATCAATTTCATTCATATTGAAATTGAGGAAAAGCTGACTGTAGCTATCCGGCAACGATTGCAGAATAACATCAGTGGCCAACTCTTGGCTCAATGGAAACCCAAGCTTAGATAGGCTTTTAATATAGCCAATCATCTTAAGGACATGAGGTCCTACTAGGCTTCCTTCAGCCAGCTTACATTGGAATAGGGCCTTAGAGATATCGAACCTCTCTTGCCGTGCTTGCCCCTGATAAAGTTCTTTCAGGTGCTCAATCATTTCATAAGCAACCATGTCCTCATGTTGCTTTTGAAGCTCAGGATTTATAGTGGCAAGCATAAGACATCCAACGTCTACCATGTCATCAAGATGCTTCTTGTAAGCATCTCTATCAGCGCTCGAGGCATTAGCGGGTGGTTCGTTAGGAACCGGTTGTCCAATGACATATAATTTTCGTTCTTGTTTGAGGACAATCCTCAGGTTACAGAACCAGTCAAGAAAATTCAAACCATTCATTTTGTCCTTCTCAAGGACCGATCGCAATGAGAGTGTATTAGTGTTTGCAGTTATAATATATCTACAATAATGAAATATGCGTGTGAAAATTTATCAAATTTATATCAATCATTAAAAGGACTTTATTAAATCATGTTCCCACTATTTTATTACAAAATTAATACCCTCATATATTAGTTTCGGAAAGACTTTCTCGAAAAGTATTTCACGTGGGTTAAGGATCCATATTTCACCTCCTCTTAAGTCAGCTTTGGCTTTACTCTCAAGATTATGGTTATCTAGGTAAGCAACACTTGCTAATTACATCATATGTAACTCCTAAAGTTTGGTGAACGACTCTTGTTCTAATCATCTTATGATTTATCCAAATTACTTGCCTCTAGGTTTCTAATCCTATTAGAATAACCTAGTTAAGTCATTAACCAATTTTAACTAGTGAATATCACTTGTTTATTCTTCGCGTTTAACCAAGATAAATACTAGTACTTCGCTTTAGCAGAACCTACACAGTATTGATCAATGCCTTAACGAGGGCAAAATTGGAAGGCTATGTTGACTTAATATTTTAATAGAGGGATTTTATTAAGATCATTCCATCTCACCAATTATGGTTTATTTTAGTCTATTTAGCCATTTAATTGATCTCATCAATTAATGTGCTTTATTATTATCAAATTTTAACATATTTAAAATTTGGCATGCTTTAGACATCCATAGCATCTCATACATGAATAAAGCTATAAATAAATGCAATAGTTATAGCCCATAAACTAAGGTGGTGCAACCCAAGCCAATGGGAGAAACAAAAGGAAACCTAAATGTGTAAGTCGTTTCTCAAGCTATCGGTTCACACTGGTTGGCCCATCTTCCTTCTCGACTAGCCCACAGTAACTCTTGCAAATTACAATATGCAGGAACTCATTTTACATACGAGGGAGTAAGATGAGAAGAGAAATAAAAGATAATAGTAGTTAGGCACGACACGCAGACCGTATTTATAAAATTACAACCTTTTATCAAATGGGCCGTCGGGCTATAACTATTCTTTTCCAATACCGTGCATGTCAAAAATAACATACATAATTAAACACTTTGTTAAGGTGAATTATAACATATCCTTTCAACTTTTATAGCCCACCAAGTTTTATTTATTATAAAACATACTTTAAGAAGATGGGGGCTGAGGCGGCAGAGGGAGCGGGCCACGGTAGGAGCAGGGGGTGCTGGGGCTGAGCCCCGCGGTACGAACCGCATACCCCATTCAAATGAAATCTCACGATTTGATAACTTTTAACAACATAATTGTGTTTTCAGGATTTTAATCCTTGAGGTTTCATGCCGGAACAACCCTTGTTCCACTAACCAATTAACTCTTACCGGAAACTGTCAACACCACTGTCGCACCATTATAGATCTATTAACACTTAACAATAATAACATAAAACTGAATAGGCCATAACACCATGATTAACATTTAATCCATTATCAAAACGAACAGTTATCAGGTTACTCTTAAACGATTTAAACAGTCGGAAACTTAATAAAATTAAAGCATGCATCTCATACAATTGCATCACCTAATTATTTAAACTCGAGTCTGTATCACACAGCCTGGCTCTAATACCACTGTTGGAACATCGGCACCCCTACGACGCAGTGGAAAAATAAAACACCCGACGATCCTAACCATAGATCCATGTGTGAGGAACGAATCGGAGTGAAAAAGGGTTTCAAAATTATTGAATGGTGATTCTGAGTAGACAGCAACGCCACGGCAATGAGTAATCTGATCTACTATCGAACCAAGCCGCAATCTTTGATGACTCCAACCTCTACATAATCCACCCAGTTGACTATGAACGGAAGGAACCCCCGAACAGTTTTGGAGAAGACTTTGCTTTGACGGCTGCTAGACTCACTAAGCAAAGAAAAATGAGATTTTATATCTTCTTATTTTTTAGGGTTTCTCAAAATTAAATAAATATAATATTGTTTAAAAAATGAAAAATTATAATTACATTAATTATAATAAAGATTTCGGTAAACTATATTTATTTATATACGAACCAAAATCATATTCTCATTATGTGTACAACAACCTTGTACATATAATGGGTTCGATATTTGATTTCCCAATTATATTAATTCTATAATTTATTTAATTCATGCGACAACCAAACAAAATACCAATTATGTTTTATTCCGTTCATTTCAACTATAGGGTGTGACCCTGTAGGTTCTTGTAACGTTAGCAGTAATGTTAGAACGATTCCAATGTTACAAACAATGAGTGGCACCTAGCAATGCATCATTGCTACCTAAGTCACAAGAAATCATGGTTCAACATAACCTTTTTATGATTAATCTTTTCATGCACTAATCCTTAAGTCTTTTATCTCTGGATTGAACACAAGTCATGGAATAGTCACACTTGTATAGTCCATTCCATGTTCCTTGATATCTTAAGTAGACTATGATATACAAATAAGTATGACATCTCATATCAGCTTATTTGAGCATGGCCATGCATTTCTAGTCTCACTCAATCAAGTGGCCTAAGATATTACTCCCATTATGTAGGAGGGACTTATCCTATATCGATCAACCATATCCCTCTACATAGATTGTGGTATATCCAACATTAGCCTTTATAGAACAACCAGTTACGGTGTATGTTTGACTGTATCAAAATATACAACTCAAGATGTTGGGATTATGATGATTTCAAGTCTGAGGATCATATACATATTAATCACTATGAGTAATGTCGTAACAATTACATAAAAATCCAAGAAACATACTCATAACGGGTCAGTCCAATATGTTGTTCTCTAACACACATATTCATGCATCGATTCTGACACTCCATATCAATGACAACTCCTTTTCATCAATCAACTACATGTTAGTTTTAATGCATTATCGTTGTCCTATCCAACAATCATACTTGACTAAGGATCTTTTAAGAATAATCATATTAGTCTCAGGACATTATTATAAAATAGTTTATTTATACACACAAAAAAGAAACTGAAATAATAATGGTAACGCCTTATATTAGTAAACATGATAAATCAAGTATGTTATTACAACCATCTCATGATTGATCTTTTTGCATACTCTAACATGTTTACTATCTTATACCTTGGAGGTAGCGCTCTCTTTTCTTCCCACCCAAGGGCCCTTAAGTCATACCTTCCTTGGTAACTTCCATGGTCAAAATAGTCCTTGGTGGACTCCCTCTTTCCATACCCTAGTTCCAGAGGACTTGTTGACATTTTCTTATTGTGCTGACCTTCAGCAGGCCTCGCCCCTTTAGAGAATCCTAAAGATTATTGTTTCAATGACTCTGTGAGTTGCCCCTATTACTTACTCATTTCCTTCCTACAGAACTATCCTTGTGGTAGTACATTCGCAATAGACTTCCTTCTAAGAGGAATGATTTTGACAAACATTTTGTCCGCTAGATAGAATCCTTATCTTGGGAGGGCACTTATCCATCCTCTAATGAGATTTGTTCCTCAAGTAAGACTTTATTGAGCTTCCCCTTGGTGGCTCTTCGTTTTGGATCCTCAAATATTTCCTAGCTTCATTTCATTCACCCACATACGAGGTGTTCGTTGGTCTCTAACTTACATGAATAGACCAGCTCTCGCTTATCCTATCTTCCTCTAATTATCGTTAGGTCTTTGCGCCTGGCTTATTAACTTTCATTAATTTTGGCAGATTCTTCAAGGTTTGCTTGCCACTACTCACAATTATCTTTGCCTTTTCTTCCCGTGCTTGTGTTATCTACTTGGCGCACCGGCCATATACCCCTCACTTAAGGTCCTGGCTAACTTTTCGTGTCTGTTTCCTGGCGAACTATATGGGATGTTGTAGTCAAGATATGTTCTTATACCCTTCTTACCTCTATTATCTCATTTCAGTGGACTTACCCGTGTTTACTATCCTAGCGAGCTTACCTCGTGCTTATTGTCCCAACAAACTTTATCTATTTTGTGTTTATTGTCCCAACAAACTATCTCTGTGTATGCCATGGAGTTTTTAACCCGTAGTCTTACATTGATTCGCCATCCTAGAATACTACCTTATGTTGACATGGAGTCTTTCATCCATGGTCTTACTTATCATACCTAGTTACCATAACATCTTTCATCTATGGTCTTACAACGTATACCTTATACCTTGTCGTCATGGCATCTTTCATCCTTGGTCTTATTCCATATACCTTTTTATCGGGTACCATGTTACAATGGTGTCTTTCACTCATGGTATTATGCTACGTGCAACATACCAGACTGCCATATCGTCTTTCATCTATGGTCTTAAGCCATATATCGTTGTCACGGTGTCGCCCCGAAGACCCAACCATGTAACACCCTTAACTCGTCTCCGTTGCAGGATTAGGGTTGCAGAGCATTACTATACAATCGTAAAATATTTAACATCATAACATTTAAATATCAAACATATTATAAACCATTCAATCATATACATTTTCTCCTTCAATCGAGCCTTCGAGGCCCTAAAAATAGCTTAGAAGTGACTCAGGACTAAATCAAAACAAAACAGAAGTTTTAAGAAAAAGATGAAAAATGTGAAAATAGGGGTCACACGGCTGTGTGGCATAGCTCAGGCCGTGTAGCATTCAAACAAGGGACACACATCCGTGTCCCAGCCCGTGTCCTCACCTGTGTAACTTACTTAGAAGGGTCACACGGACGTGTCACAGGCCGTGTGACAGCCCGTGTAACTCTTTGAGATGCCACACACGGTCGTGTCACAGGCCATGTCTTAGGCCATGTAACTTACTGACTTAAAACACTAAAATTTTACAAATGACACACGGCCATGTTGACACACACTGCCGTGTGATCCCAAAAACTTACCTAAAATCAAGCCATTTCAATGCCATATCATGCTTAACTATTCCATTTGGGAAAACATTTAAGAGATTTAAACATCATTTAAACACACATAAACATGTCATTTAAAACATCCTAATTCATCTACCCAATATGGCATTCAAAGGGACCAAAATTATATTAATACATTAGGGATCAAACCAAAGAAATTTGACCATATCTCAAACACACAATCTAGTTCACTTAACTACCGTATATGACCATTCGGAAGCCATCAAAACATACCAAAAAAACCTTAATTACAAGCACTTAAAAGTGACCAATATGACATAACTTTGTAAGGTATTAAAGTGCACCAAACTAGCATAACCTTAAAAGCTTAAACATACCAAAACATATATTACAAGGATCCTATACATGCCATTATTAACCTTGGCCAAAATACACAAAATCTACCGATATCATTGCTAGATAGTGTGGTAGGACACAATGCAAGGACCCAATGCTTGAAAACCTCGGGGATAACTCAAAAACTTAAAAATCATTAAAAATAGGGCTTGAAAACCTACCATGCAAGGATGCAATGCTTGGTCGAACCTTTGTCTTCTCTAATGGCTATTTTAGGGTTCCAAATAGGAAAAAGAATGAAGAGGATAGCTTTGTTTCATCTTTTCTTACTTAATTTTCTTTTCAATTTCTAACTTACCATTTTACCCTTATCATTAATCAATAATTTCAATAAAACCTTGTCCATGTACATCTAATAACTTTTTAAAAGGTATAATTACTATTCAAGTCCATTTAATTTCATTTCCATAGCCATTTGACCCCTTTAACTAATAGAAAACTTTTTTCACCTTTTACGATTTAGTCCTTTTCATTTAATTAACCATTTAAACATAAGAAATTCTAACAAAATTTTAATATGACCTTAATATAATATTGTAGACATTAAATAAATAATAAAATAATAACTCACTCATAAGAATTGTGGTCTCAAAACCACTATTTCTAACACCACTAAAAACGGGTTGTTACAAGTCGATACTACCGTCGCGGTAAATACTATTCCTAATTTCATTTCCCAAATCTTCCTTCCATTATCTCATTTACACCACCTAACCTTGATGCTCAAACACCACAGTGTTCCCTCTACAAGGCCCGGAGCTTCGCCCGAGGCGATGACTAATGGGTTCTCTCCCTTTTACACCACAGTTATGCAATGCATGCATATACCATCATTCTTCATGCTCTACAAACATTACATACTTAAATAGTATAAAACCATAACGCCAGGTTTGGAGTCTAGAAGTCACCTGAAAATTCTTCGTTTCCACAACTAAGCTTCCTCGAATGCCAGAGCTTCTATTCTCCCGCATGTTGGTTTCCCTGCTTTTTCCATCTTAATCCTCATGAAGCCTACTCCATGCAGAACTTTCCATGGCCTCCTTTTTCGATCTACTAATAAATATGATGAACGGGAGTAAATGAAACTAAGTCGAGAAGAAATCATCCTTGGGAAGCCATTTCTAACTATTTATGGCTCTTCCCGTGCTACTTGCAACCTTATAAAAACCGTGCATCACTAATTATTATGTCTCCCACTAAGGAATAAGCAATATTCCATCCTAACCAAACCAGAATTGGTCATCAACTATGTCTAATTTAATTTCAGGTTTTCTCATTTCTTTCAATAGAGACCACCAACTTACGGTCTCTTTTAATTTAGTCCTATATTTATTCCAAATTTTTAGGTTATTAGAAATCCTTGGCAGATATTAGAAATATCGGTAAATCCAAACTGCAAGGATTGAAGGCACGATGTTAGATGATGTGCTATGGGCTTACCGAACAACGTACAGAACACCGTTGGGTATGTCACCATACAAACTCGTTTATGGGAAGAACTGCCATTTGCCAATAGAGTTAGAGAATAAAGTATATTAGGAAATCAAAGAACTGAATTAGGATCTAACCTTAGCCAAGGAAGCAAGATTATTCCAACTAAATGAGTTAAAATAGTTCAAATATTTGGCATATGAAAATGCCAAACTTTACAAAGAAAAGGATAGAAAGAGACATGACACCATGATTAAAATGAAATCTTTTTCACATGGACAGAAGGTACTACTCTTCAACTCTAGATTAAAACTATTTCCAGGCAAGTTACGTCAAGGTGGTTAGGCCCATGGCACAATGGAACTCACGACCAAAGATGGAAAAACTTCCTAGTTAATGGAAAAAGATTGAAACAATATTTTGGAGGCAATTTTGAATCCGAAATCAAGAAGCAAGCCTTAAAATGTAGAGGTATTTCAGAAATGAAAGGCGAGGTATAGGAAATTGAGGAGTATTGGAATCGAATGTTGGACTAGTCCAGTAATATCACTTAGATTTTAGAATTCCATTAGTATAAATTATTATTATAAAGTACATATTGTAAATTATTATTCCGTAGTTAGATTTTAGAATTCCATTATTATAAAGTATTTTAAAATTAAGAGAAAATTGGTTTTCGAGAGCAACATGAGAGATCAAAGCCAATTAAGAACAAGAATGGACGATCGAAGGACTTAAGCACAACCCAAGAGATGTAGAAACAAGTGCATGTCACAACACACCAAATTCATGGTGCAACACAACCATTTCAAAGGCAAAACCCAAGAAATCAATTCTCATAGAGTGACATAGGACCTCTATGGCGCGACATGACCATCTCGTAGCCTATTTGGAGAAATCTTTGTGGTCGTGTCGCACCATGTACATGCTATGGCGTGACATGTCAACATTGTTCAGTAGCGTTCAGCCCATCGTTCGGTTAAAACCCTATCAGAAGCTCTATGTATACCCATCCTCTCTAACCTTAAATATAGACCATTCAGATGCCTTAATAGAGTAAAAACGTCCTTTAACCACTTCACCTTTATCTCAAATATTATTTTCATTCTTTCAACATCATTGATCCCTAAAAGTAAACTCTCCTTCCTTCTCTTTTTCCTCGAGTCCTCATCTACTCATATTTGGTTATTCCAAATATATACTCTACATCGATGGAGGAACGATCTCTATTAGCAACAACCTGAGGTTTCAATTTTTTCAATGGCATCAAGGAAACAATAATGCACTATCTAGGCACCAATCAACTTTGATGCCAATTGAATTACTAATGAGAAAGTGGAGAGGTTCTATTGGAACGACGGAAATGTGCAAGTGTACACAATCACAACAAGTAATAAAGTGACAAGTAAATGTGGAGTTATCATATCCACATGGACCGTGAAAAGAATTATTTATGAATAAATTAAAAACACTTTGGTGAAGAAAAATATTTTGATTTGAGGAGGTGATTAAAAACTAAGATTTTAACTAAGAAAAATAAAAATAAAATAAAAGTTCCAATGCACGATTTCAAAAGATGATTTTAATCAAGATGACATAATTGTGCTAGATTAATTACATTTATTAACTTAGAATTATTAAAATCATGTTTATGTTGTTACGAATAAATTCACGGCAACTCGGTAATTTGCTAACTTATTAACATACTTACGTACCAAAATCCATTTATCTCTTGACTATATCTCTATGTCAATTCAACCGATTAAACAAATTTTAATAAGCAAATGTGATAATGCACATAAATACTTATGAAATTAAAATAATCTCTTGTACATATCTCTATGCCAATTCAAACAATTAATTCAATCTCATACGCACATAAAAGATTACATGAGGTAACAATGTATTTCTACCTTGAAATAGTTTAATCACAATAATCTTGCAGGTTATGCAATGCTAATGAATCGTTAGATACTGTTGTTAATTTAACCCTTAGCTACCTTAGATGATTAAACATGCATTGATTCAGTATCGTGTCAATTAATTACAATTTTAATCCGTTTAAATAATTAATTCATTAGTTACCTTACAATTGTAATGCAAGAATAACTTAATCATGATTTTACTTAATCAAACATCTTATCGTGACCTATAACAATACGAACACAATTTTAATAACTCAAGTAGACGAAATACAATCAACCTAACACAAATTAAATTTAAGCCATATTAATTAAATTAAACATATCAACATCACAAATATTCATAGACATGTTCATCATAACAAAAAAATTAAAATGATAGGGAACAAGAATCAAATCCGGTGTTTCTCCGAGGCTTGACTAGATTGCTCTGCTCCTCCTTCTGCCCTTGTTCTTGTTGAACTCAGGCTTCCATGAAGACTTGAATGCTGCTGCACATGGTGGTTGAATGACCCTTTTTCAAGAGGTGAAATCGGCAAGGGAATCGGGAAGGAAATGAAGAACAATGAAGAGAGAAAAGTGAGAGAAAAGTGAAGAATGAATGGTTTTGAGATGTGTTTGAAGTGAACAGCCAAGGGGGGTACTTATAGGTTAAGAAGGCTGCTAAAAATATCCAAAATCAGTAGCCAAAGACTCCCCCCATGGTCAGCCACACATGTGTCATATTTTTTAGATGTTATTTTTAGGTAGGGGCAAATCTTGAAAGGCGTGAATAGTGGAGGGGTTTGAATGAAAATTGAAGGAGTCTTCAAGGGCCATTTTGCAAGCCAAACAAGCTAATTGGGTCAGCATGTGGGACGGTTTTGGGCTGCACAGTGCTTGGTTGGATCGGTTTTCTCGGTTTAGCTAAATTAGGCCCCTTTTTATAATTAATTAACCCAAATTAAATTGGATTAAAATTAATTATATTATGAATTAATACACATAATTTGGACCATCTTAGGTAGAAAAATTAATTCGCCTTGATACTTCAAAATTGCTTCTCAGTTTTGCACTTCTAGTAGTGTTTGACGAGCCGTTTTTTGCCCTCTGTGCAAATCTGTCGAAAATAATTAAAATTAATCAAAATTTGATATAAAATTAATTAAAATTCAACATTTTCATAATTTATAATTATTATATATTTTTCGACAGGAATTTTACCGAAACTACATGAATTTGAGTTAAAAAGGGCATGAAAAAGTGTGTATATTTTTGTGTTTCCACACCCCAAACTTAATTTATTGATCGTCCCGAGTAATGCACAAATTTGAAAAGAATTTCTTGAAAACACCTTTGAAAAATTCCTTCAGAACAATATTCTTCCCAAAATTATGATTTTAGTATAGTTATGCTCAAGAACAAGAATTTTGAGATTTACGCTACTTCAGTATACATATCATTCAAATTAATCTAAATTATTCTTATGATAGCGAAAATAGACTAAATGCTTCCAAATAAAGACATGTTAAATCCTTACCAATTTGATTTTATTCCCTTATTCAAGATTAAGCTGCAGTCACTAAGGTTAACTTATGCCTTCATATGTTGAACATAGCAATTTCTCTCCACTAATGTAGGTAGCATAGAACCGTGAATCAATAGGTCTTTAAAAAGGTTGTAACGTGGCTAGGCTAGGGGTAGGTAAAAGATAGATAAATTTAGGCTAAAAAACCCTAGACCCAACTTGAATTGGACCTTCGGAATAATTACCTTCAATACACCAACTTGTTTTGCTTTCACATGTTCTTTTGTACATCTATTTTCTTTCAAGAACATATGCTCTCTCTTTTTTCACGAGCATTTTGTTATATGTACTACAATTTTTTTTAGCATTTGATATTTCATTTCAACTCCCCCAAACTTATTTTCAAATAACATTTTGAATAGTACTGAGTTTAGTGTTGGGGACAATTTAAAGATAATTAAGAGAAAAGTGATGGTTAAATATTGCAAGGGTTCAAATAAAATTAGGCCATATAGTCTCAAAGTTGGGTTTCAAGGGATAAAAATTCATCAAGGTTGGCTTGAAAGGCTCAAACAATCCAAACAAAAGTTTCCTAAATCATTCTCAACATTCTATGCTTCCTGGGATTTCACCTCAAGAAACTACTAAGTCAAATCTAGAGACTTAAACTTTCATGCATGCCTAACTTTCCTAAGAAACTAAAAATTTTATGGAATGATTTGCATGCATTATAAAAAAAATACATTTATGTCATATTTCAGTTAATATAACAATTATTGAAATAATCGAACTTTATTCATACTGAAGTTTAACATACTTAACAAAATTTCAAATTTTTTAACAAAATATAACCTAATCATAACTGAAAGAAAAATTTATTCTAAGTGAAAATAATTTCAATTTTTCGGCCCCCCTACTTAAGATGAACAATGTCCTCATTGTTAAAAGTGAATAGATACTATACACCAGGTAGGATTCTAGAAAAGAGGAGGTGAGTCAATTTGACTGCTTAAGTGCCAAGCTCTCTCTAGATCCAATCCTAGACATGTATATATCTATTGCTACACTTTGTACTTTACAAATTGTTCATTGTTTTATTATGCGAAAATAAAAAATCCTAATAAAACCTAATCCTATTAAATAACCTAAGAACGAAAATAGAATAAAGTCAAGATCCCCCCTTTTTATTTATTTGTAGATCCCTCCAAATTCGACTAATCTTTTGCTCTATTGTTTTTGTTTTTGCATGAATCATTTTGCTCCCTCTTCGATAGTGGACTCATGGTTCAAATATGAAATCTGGAAACTCAGACACAAAAATAAACTAGTCATTCTATATTTTTGTAAGAGCGCTTCTCATTAAGTCATCCCGTATTTTTGAATATCTCCAGTAAGCTTGTTGCTGCCACTGCATATGTTGCATTATGTCCATCAACTTTGACAGCTCATCTTGAAGATCTGGGCGAGGTGATTGAGTCTTGAACATTGAAGTTGCGACATCAGGTTTGGTTACTGGTTCCATTGGTTCTGCCTTATCAGGGATTTCAGTTGACTGCATTGGTTCGATCTCTATGGGCTCTTCTTCTTCTTTTTCTTCTGGATCCTCGCTTTCTTCAACTCATTACTCAAGAACAGAATCTCCGGCTATTCGGTAGAGGTCTCAATCTGTGATTATTCCCTGGCTATAACCTATCTTCTTTACGTTTGCAAGAATTTCTTGTAGATTTTTAGACTCAATATTGCTCACCAAGGGAAGAATATTCGTCGTCTTCGAAATCAGGTAATTTAAAGAATTCATTAATAGCGTTTGAGGTTATTGGTACCTTCATTCCACAAATAGAAACTTCCGTCAATTTGATTGAGGTCAAATTTGTGTAAAATTCATGAACTAACTCCTCATCTGTACTAGGTCTTTTCTCACAAAATAAATCCCAATTGAGAGCTTCAGTAATTTGTCGAATGCGCGCCATGAAATCAATATAGTTGCTTTCTTTCAGCGTAAAGCCTTTTTGTGGGTGCATCTGTTGATTCTTGAAAACACATTCGTATCTCGTTTTGGCTTCTTCACAGTGGAATTTGTTTTGTGATTCGTCAATTTGAGCAGAGACATGAATTATTTTGTGAGGCATGATTAACCTAATCATAAAATAGAATAAATATTTTCTCAAAAATTTAATTAGTATAAAATATTAATAATTCAATAATTTGAAAAATTAAATAATTAAATAAAATTGAAATTTAGGAGAAAAATTGTCTTACCACATTTTTATCAAAGTTAAGGACTCAAAAAAAAAAGCAAAAGAGGTTGGTTTAAGGATGGTTGTAGGGTGCCTTGATTGTGTGGTGTGATAGGCAAGAATGAGTAGCAAGGTGGCAGCGGCACGCAGGGAGCAGCAGTCTACTAGGCATGGCTTGGCGCGCGAGCTGGTGCGAAGGCTACTAGAGTTGGACGTGCGGGCAAGTGCAGCGACAAGGAGCAGGCTGCTGGGTTGTTGGTGCGCACGGTGCGTGTTGGGGCTACTGTTGTCGAAAGTGGGTGTTGGTGTGGCTAGGTTGAGGTGATGTGAAAAAGTGGAATAGGTGGGTGAAATTTATAGTGAATGGAGTAGGAGTTTAATTAGAATTCTTAGAACAAACTAATAATTAATATAATGCAAATTAAATTATTATTTTCTATTAATTTATTAAAATAAAAAATTATTAACTAAAATATGATCAAATTTAAACTAATCCTAATTCTATGTAAAGTTGATAATAATTAATATATATTATAATAAATAGAATTATATACTAGTTATTATCATCTTATTTATTAAATTAAATTAAATTAAAAATATTTATTCTAGATGCCTTTTGAAAATATTTACAAAAAGAGACATCTAATTTTTAATATTTGCAAAAAGAGCAACCAACTTTTGAAAATAGTTCAATTAAGTACCTAGACTTAAAGAAAATTTGAAATTGAGTTGCAATTAAAACTTGGATCAAAATTGACCATGTTATTTGAAAAACTAATAACTTATTTTGCCATGGAGAGAATAATTTCTCGGAAGATTATGTTAAAATCAATTCCGAGGAAAGTTTGGAGGGGTCACAAGCTGTCCCACTTAAGTTCCAATCTCCTAGACATAATTTATTTAAACAAACTAATCCCAAAAATATACCCTAAACCATTTATTTAAAAAGAAAACAAGAAAAATTAAATATCTAATAAAATGGACAAGATTTGATCTCGTTCAATTTTATCCCTCCAGTAATTTTTTAAGCGCTAAGCATTGACTCGAAAATTACCTCCCTTACTTTGAAGTACAAAAACTCTATATGGATAAACTTAAAGAATCATAAATGAACCGAACCAACATGATTTTAACTTACCTAAAAAGAACCTTAATCTGGAGTTAAATAACAAGACTTGCTGACTGCTTCAAATTCTCAAACTCGAATATGCTAGTCATGCCATCTCTTAAGTCTTTCCTTGAGTAATTTGGCATTCTCGTATGAGAACATTCGAAATTCTTCTAACTTGTTGAGTTAGAGCATCCGTGTCTCTTTAGCAAGCTTAAGATCCAAGTTGAGTTGTTAGAGAGCCCAATAAGCTTTGTGCTTTAACTCCAAGGGTAGATGACAGGCTTTCCCAAAGACCAACCTATAGGGTGACATCCCTAAAAGTGTCTTGTATGTTGTCATGTAGGCCCATAAAACATCGTCTAATCTTTTGGACCAATCTCGTCGGTTCGGGCAAACTACCTTCTCGAGTATGCCTTTGATCTCTTTGTTTGCCAGTTTAGCTTGCGCATTCGTCAGTGGATGGTAAGCTGTGGCAACCTTGTGTTTCTCTCCATGCTTGTCGAGTAACCATTTCAACCATTTGTTCACAAAATGGGACCCTTCACCACTGATGATACCTCTCGGGGTTCCAAACCTATTGAACACATGTTTTTCCAAAAACTTCATCACAAACTTAGCATCATTTGTCGGATATGCCTCGGCCTCAACCCACTTAGACACATAGTCTACTACTACCAATATGTATTTTGATCAAAATATGGAGGGAAAGGACCAAGAAAGTCAATACCCCAAACATCGAATAATTTTACCTCAATGATGTTTGTTCAGGGCATCTCATTTCTGTTGGTGACATTTCCAACCCTTTTACATTGATCACAACTATTTAAGTAAGCATATGCATCTTTGAATAATGTTGGCCAAAAGAATCTAGCTTGCAATACTTTGGCCGTAGTACGTGTACCTTCGAAGTGTCCCCCACTCAGAGTTGAGTGACAATGATGTGAATCTTATGTACTTCATCTTCTGCCACGCATCTCTTGATCATTTGATCTGCACACTTTTTAAACGAGTATGGTTTTTCCTAGAAATAGTACTTCACATCGTGAAAAAACTTTTTCTATTGATAATATATCTTATCAATCGACATTAAACCACAAACTAAAAAGTTTGCAATATCAGCAAACCAAGGGGTATTATGGAAATGATTTACCTCTAGTATGTGTTCATCTTGAAATGTCTCCTGAATGGGTATAAGTGGAGAATTCACTTCTTGCAGCTCCAATCTAGACAAGTGGTTTGCTACTTGGTTTTCTACTGCTTTTTGATCTTGAATTTCTAGATCGAACTCTTGAAGTAGAAGTACCCATTGGATCAGTCTTGACTTAGCATCTTTCTTGGCAAGTAAATACTTAATTGTGGAATGGTCCGTATAGACATTCACTTTGGTACCTACAAGATAAGATCAAAACTTGCCAAAAGCAAACACAATAGCAAGTAACTTTTTTTTCTATTACCGTATAATTCAGTTGAGCTCCTGTCAGAGTCTAACTTGCGTAGTAGATGGGATGAAAAACTTTGTTCCTTTGCTGGCCCATAACAACTCCTATCACAAAGTCACTTGTGTCGCACATCAATTCAAATGGCAAATCCCAGTCTGGTGTGATGATTATGGGTGCTGAAACTAACTCACTCTGCAAATCTTTGGAAGCTCTTAAGCACTTCTCATCAAATTTAAACATCGTGTCCTTCTCCAATTTTGGAGAAGTCCTTGATAAATTAGAAATCGGCGTGGCCCAAAAAGCTTCTAACACTTTACAGATGTTGGAGGTGGGAGTTTCTTAATACCTTCTACCTTTGCTTTATCTACCTCGACTCTATGTCTCGTTATCTGATGCCCTAGAACAATACCTTCTTGTACCATGAAATGATACATTTCCCAGTTGAGTACAAGGTTTGTTTCTTCGCATCGCCTTAGTACCTTGGCTAGATTGGCTAGGCAATCATCATATGCATCTCTGAATACTAAAAAAATCATCCATAAAGACTTCGAAAAATTTCTCAACCATATCAGTAAAAATAGACATCATACATCTTTGAAATGTAGCAGGTGCATTACATAAACCAAATGCCATGCCTCTAAATGCAAATGTATCATACGACAGGTGAATGTTGTCTTGTGTTAATCTTCCGGTGCTACTATAATCTGATTATACCTTGAGTATCTATCGAGAAAATAGTAATAGTCTCACCCTGCAAGTCTATCCAGCATCTGGTCTAAAAACGACAAAGGAAAGTGATCTTTCCTAGTCGCCTTGTTCAGGTTCTGGTAATTGATGTAAATTCTCCATCTCGTAATTGTTCTAGTCAATATCAACTCATTATTCTCGTTCTCAATGACCATAATAAATCCTTTCTTTGGCATGCACTGGACTAGACTTACCCACGAATTGTGTGAGATAGGGTAAATTATACCCATATCTAACCACTTGATGATTTCTTTCTTTACCACGTCTTTCATGATGGGGTTCAGTCTTCGTTGTCCATCAATCGTCCCATTTTCGCCATCTTTCAAGATGATCTTGTGCATGCATACAGATGAACTAATGTCGTAAATATTGACTATGGTCCATCCGGTAGCCTTCTTGAATTGTTTCAATAGTAGGATGAGTTTCTCTTCTTGTTCAATGGTTAACTCCAGTGAAATAATCATAGGCAAAGTAGAAGTATGACCTAAATAAACATATTTTAAATGTGAAGGAAGTACCTTCAGTTCTAATTTAGGTGGCTCCTCTATTGACATTTTTGGTTGGGCATCATTCCTATTCTCTAACTCCAAAGATTCAAAGCGGGATTGCGGATTAAGTCCCCTTTGATTAGCTTCTTGAAAAGCTAATTATTCATCCTCCTCTTCATTATTTGGATAGTCTGATGTCAAAATTTGTTCCAATGGGTCCTCAACACGGTCGAGTTCCTTTTCTATGATTAATTCCTCTAAATTGGACATTGCAGAACAATCAACAATTCTGTTAAGAAATCGCATAGACTTAAAAACATTAAATGTTACTTGATCGTCCTGAACAGGCGTAGTAAGCTCGCCCTTCAGTACATCAATAAGGGTCCTTCCAGTTGCTAGGAAAGGCCTTCCTAGGATGGTTGGCACTTCTTTTTCTACTTCAAAGTCTAGAATAACAAAGTCAGCAAGAAAAATAAATTTGTCTTCACGTACCAATACGTTATCGATTTTTCAATCTGGATGTGCTAAAGATCAATTTGCTAATTGAAGTGCAAGTGTAGTAGGTCTAAAGTCACTTATCCCCAACTTCCTAAATATTGATGTGGGCGTTAAGTTGATACTCGCACCCAAATCACATACTGCCTTACCATAATATGTTGCTCCAATGTTGCAAGGTATGGTAAAACATCTAGGATCCTTCAACTTTAGGGGTAGTTTGTCTTGAAGATATGCACTACATTCCTTTGTTAGGGCTACTGTTTCAAATTCTCAAAGTCTTCATTTTTTTGACCAAATATCCTTCATGAATTTGACATAGTTCGGTATTTGTTCAAGTGCTTCAACCAACAGGATGTTGATATGAAGTTGCTTAAGTAGTCTAGGAACTTCTTGAATTGAACTTCCTGCTTCTGCTTCTAAGGTATTTGAGGGTAGGGTGGTGGAGGCTTCTTTAGTGGAACTAGTTGATTCGTCTTCTGTAGCAATTCTGCATATAATGAAGTTGTTAGTTTGTCAGAATTAGTTGGTTCAAAAGTTACCTTACCAGATTTTACAGATTCAGGTCTTAGTGAAACTAAAATTTCAACACTGAGTTGAACTTCCTCTGAGTCTTGAGCATCAGCTGGCTCTTCTTCAACTTCGACGGTGTTGGGCTTTAATGCATTTTCTCTCCTCAATGTCAATGCTTTACAACGCTCCTTCTTAGGATTCCTCAGATTCTCCATATCACTAGGTAAAGCACTTTGTGGTCAATTTTTGAGTTCACTTGCAAGTTGGCTCATTTGGTTTTCAAGGTTTTTCAATGTAGTTGTTTTGCTTTGGATTAAGGCATCATTCTTGGCTATGTATGCCTTCAAAAAATTTTCTAAGACATTGGATGGTTCAAGTTGAGGTTGTTTCTAAACTTGTTGGGTAAAAATAGGTGGCTGGGTTGGTCTAGGTTGGGCATATGTGTTACTCGGTCCAGCCCTTTGGTTACTCTAGGAAAAATTAGGGTGGTTTTGCCTTGATGGGTTATAGGAATTGGATTGTAGTCTTTGCCTTCCTCGGTTTTGGTTCTGGTTACCCATGTAATACACGAATTCTGGGTTTGATGGACATTCTTCAAACAGATGTCCTTCCCCATAATAGACACAGGCTACATTTTCAAATTGATTCAGTGGTTGTGCTACAAAAATTTTAAACCCATTAGTGGTAAAATTTTTAAGCATTGAGGATATTAAAGATACATGAGATGTGAGTGAAATGAGAGCGTCTACTTCATGCATTCCAATGACTCATCTTCTTGGCGCTACTCGATTGGTTGGCTATTGATAATTGTTGCTGGCAATCCTCTTAATGATTTTATAAGCCTTATTATAAGACTTAGAAAAGAGAGCACCATTAGCAGAAGCGTCCACTACCATCCTCGTGTGAGCATTGAGACCTTTATAAAAAGTCTCAAGTTGGATGTAATGTGATATTCCGTGATGAAGGCACTTCCATAATAATTCTTTGTACCTTTGGTAGAGTTTGCCTATAATAATAGTTATCAGTCGAGTTTGAATATGGCTCCTTATAAAGCTTTGTATGGACGTAAGTGTCGTACGCCTTTGTATTGGATAGAGCTTAAGGAAAATCAGATTTACGGGATTGATTTAGTTAAAGAAACGGAAGAGAAAGTAAAAGTTATCAGAGATTGTTTAAAAGTAACTTCAGATAGACATAAGTCTTATGCAGATTTAAAAAGAAAAGAGATCGAGTATCAAGTTGGTGACAAAGTGTTTTTGAAAGTATCCCTGTTGAAGAAAATTTTCAGATTTGGCAAGATAGGCAAACTAAGTCCACGTTTCATTAGACCATTCGAGGTGACTGAAAGAATTGGGCCATTAGCATATTGGTTAGCTTTGCCAACTGAGTTAGAGAAAATTCTTAATGTATTCCATGTGTCTATGTTACGTCGTTACCGTTCCGATCCGTCACATGTGATCTCACCAACAGAGGTTGAGATTCAACTAGACATGATTTATGTTGAAGAACCGGTAAAAATTCTAGATAGAGAGATTAAGCAACTAAGGAACAAGAGTATTGCACTTGTGAAAATGTTATGGAATAGGCATGGGGTTGATGAGGCTACATGGGAGCCTGAAGAGGCTATGCGAAAACAGTATCCAAATCTCTTCACAGGTAAGATTTTCGGGGACGAAAATCCCTAAAGGGGGGAGAAATGTAACATCCTAATTTTAGGCCTAGTCGAAACAGTGGTTTCAGGACCACAAATTCGACGTGATGAAATTTATTTTTATTATATTTTTATGGTCTACAATTTTACGAAATGATTTTGTGAAAATTTCGTTTGAAAATTTCGATGTTTGGGCACTCAATTTAGTAAAAAGGACTAAATTGTAAAAAGTGTAAAAGTTGAGTTCTACATGTTAGAGGTGTCCAATTGTTATGAAATTTTAAATTGGAGCTCTTTATAAGGTAATTAGACCATTAGTTAGTGATGGAAAAAAATGGACATGAGATAAGTGAAATAGGATTTTTTTTAAGTAAGGGCATTTTAGTCATTTAGTAAATAAATAGAATTAAAAGGGAAAAAGATGTAAAAATTGTGTTAAGCATCCTTGCTTGCTGCCAAAACTTGAAGGAAGCCATAGCTAGGGTTTCTTCACTTTCTCAAGCTCATAGTAAGTGATTCCAAGCCCCGTTTTTAATGTTCTTTACGTTTTTAGAATCCCAATAGCTTAATTTAGCTTATTTTAGGAATAATTTAACCTAGGGTTCATATTTGGAAAAATACCCATAGGTGAAATATTTTTATTTTGATGTTTTATGGTAGAATATGAAGCTAGGAATTATGTTAAACAACTTTTGCTAGTCAATTTTAAGTGAAAACGAGTATATTGACATAATCGGCAAAAATACCTAATGTTCATAAGTAAGTGTTAGAATGGGAATTTGATGTTACCATAGAAGGGAAAAATGTTCAGCATGTTATAAAACATAAGAATATGGGATGAATTTTAATTTCTGAGCTTTGGGGCAAAAGTGTAAATATGCAAAAGTTTAGGGGGAAAACTATAATTTTTCCAAAATTGAGTCAAGGACTGTTTTGATGAATGTGAGTATTAAATAAGCTAATTTTCTATTATAGATCAAGAAGAACGAAATCTAGAGCTAGACCGGGGAAAGAAAAAGATTGAGGACTAAAATGTTAGATTTGATCACATTTTTGTACCGAGGTAAGTTTACGGTAAATAAATGCAATATTTCAATAATTATTATTAATGCTGCCATTTTCTAGAAATTATGTATTTATTTCATGAAAGTATTTAATGTTGACTTAAGTATGAGATGACAAAGAATCAGTGATAAAAGCCACGTTGAAACATTAGGAGTGTATTGGATACAAATGTCATGACATTTGGGTAAAGAGATCCCATGTAAGACCATGTCTGGGACATGGCATTGGCATCATTGAGACTATGAGAGGTCCCATGTAAGACAATGTCTGGGACATGGCGTTGGAATCGAGATGAGAGGTCCCCCGTAAGACTATGTCTGGGACATGGCATGGGCACCGATATGAGAACTCCCATGTAAGACCATATCTGGGATATGGCATTGGCCGTACAGAAAACATCCCATGTAAGACCATGTCTGGGACATGGCTTTGGCATGTTATTATCAGAAAAGAGACCCAAGTATCCTTATTATTCTAATGTGGCTCAACGGGCTAGTAAACAAATTATGTTCCATGAAAGTTCAGGTAAAAGCATAAATAGAAAATTCAGGTGAGTTATAAGAGTTAAGAACATATTATGTTATCAATTGCGAACCAGCATTTTAGCAAGAGAAGATTAAGTTATAATCATGAGTTATCTAAGTAAACAAGTAAGTGAACGAGTAAGAGATTAAGTAAAGAGGAAATTAGAGATCATGACACTTAAGTATATTTATTTCTGTTTAATGTTGTTATTTATTTACTTGTAAACTTACTAAGCTTTATGCTTAATTCTTTTATTTTCCTTCTTTTATAGTATTGCAAAGCTAATTCGGGGATCTTAAAGACGTCGGAGAGCGCTCACACTATCAAAAACAACAACTCGGTATTTTATGATGATCGATGTTTGAGCTATGGCATGTATAGAGACTTCATCATTTTGAATGTATGTCCTTATGATATTGCTAAAGGATGATGTGTAAATATGTGATAATGAATAGTTATTAAAATGGCTAAGTATGAAGGTATTTGTTGTTATAAAAGTCTAGGTGATAAATTATGCATAGAAATCATGAAAAAGTAAAAAATGGTAGTGAATCAGTTTTGAGGCAGCAGTAGTAACGTGATTTTGAAAAATCACCAAGGATAGTAGAAAATGAATTAGAGGGTGGATGAGGTATATAATTAAATCTTATTGAGTATGTTTTCATATAAAAATAACAGTGCAGATAAAGGAATTATTTATTCTGAGATATTTGCATTTTAGTTAGACAAGGTCAAAGTGGTTTTCGGAATCCTTTATTTTGACTTTGGAAAATCATTAAAAATTGTAAAAAAATATTTATGAGTTTTAATTTATATGTATAGATTTCTTATTGAGTTTATTTTCTGTAGAAACAAGTGATAACACCATATGAAGTCTGTACAATCAGATAATTAAATTTTACTGATGAGAGGTCAGGACAGTCGATCAGTGAAACAGAGGAGACTTTAACTAATAAACTATACTAATTGGCTAAATAAAAAATTTTGAAAACTTTATGGTAAAAATATATGTGAGTCTATTTTCAGGAAAAATTTACGGATCTAAATTTGAAGTTTCGTAGCTCGAGTTATAATTAATTTAGTAACTGCTACGCAATTGGACAACTTTGTTGAAAATAATGAAATTAATTTTAAAAGCAAATTTTTATGCCTCAAACTAGTAAGTTAAGTCAAGTAACGCCTCGTGCTCGACTCCGGCAACGGTCTCGGGTAAGGGGTGTTACAATTGAGATTAAAAAAAAATCAATGATTAATTTTATGTGTGGCTACCGGAATCATTCGATAGCCCATGAACTTCTTTCATCAAATTTTTGTTCCGTTGTCGCTCATCACGATAAGTCCAACATATTCATTTCCATCTTAGGTCTTACCATTTATCTCGTGACCTCAAACCATTCATTCCTGCACATATTAAATGACAACCATAACTCTGATAAAGGTTGTTAGGGGTGATATAAGATATTGTATAACAATTCTCAAAATTGATTTCCTAATTCCTCATTTTGGGAATCATGGCCACATTTGAACACCTCTATCTTGTCAATAATTTTCATAATTAATTCATTTTTCTCGAGATCGATGGTTGATCTAGAAGTGGCCAAAAATGGCCTACCCAACAAAATGGGAATATCTTAATCCTCTTCAAAACCCAGGAAAACAAAATTGAAAGGAATAATAAAGCTCCTCACTTTAACTAATATGTCCCCAAGTACACCTTTAGGCTGTACTAGGAACCTATAGGCTAATTACAGTGTCTTTGAGGTGTTTTTTAATTACCCCAATCCTACTTTCAAGTATGTAGATAGGGGCATCAAATCAATATTGGCCCCTAAATCACAAACTGTAGTTCCTTAGTAATGAATTAAAAGGTTCCCATACCGCGTATAAATTCTCACACTCGATTTGCTTGAAATTGTCGATATCGCGTGTAAAGCCCACCCAACAAAGTCCCTATATCTGGTTATTTTTATTGTACTAAGTATAAATTTGAGTAAGTAAAGTATTAGATACGACCAAGAATAGGATTCTGTGTATGCGTTGATTGGCGAGTTTTGTGTTTTGGTGAATTTTGTGGTTTGGACGAGATATATGGTTTGGCGAATTCTTCTGTTAAGTATACGCCACATTGGATGTTTTGGCAAATTCGTCAAATTTTTATTTTCATAGATTTGTTTATTATAATAGTAAGACTATTTAGTTATTCTAGTAAGAACTGGTTAGAATGAAACTATGATACTATAGTTGATAAGACTTAAATTATGATAAGCTCACTTAACCACGAAAATCAATAGTGTTAATGGAATAATCTGATACTCCCACTAAACTTTCTTTCCGTGCTTAAGTATATAAGGGTATCAGTGCCTTCACCGATAAACTTTCTGTGTTCTTTACATTTATCTTCTTCTTGATTTTATTTGCATTCTCTTTCAAAGCTTAAGTTTAGAAACCTTATTGAGGTTGGGATCGTTACATTCAACCAACTCCCACTATTATTTTAGCTTTTTGCTCAAGATGCTATAGAATGTTAGAGTGAAAAAGGCAAAGGTCCTGCCATCTAGACTTTGCTATATTTTTTGGTGAGTTCCTTCTTACTTCCATTTGTGTAGTACTCTTATTTTATATTTTATGTAAGGTAAGTACTCATACTTTGTAAAGGTGTAATGTGTATATGAAGAAGTGTGTTCAGAGTTGTCATTGTCAATCTGAATTTGTTATGTTTGTGTTAAAGTGTAAGAACCATTATTCATGCTTATGCCACTACCTTTGACTTCTGACAAGAATGATATGGACTAATTTACAGAAATGATGTTAAGGAAGTATATTTATTGCATTGCCTTCAATGTAATGTACATTGAACTTACAGATCGCGATACATGAAAATGATTGTGTAGCCTCTGGTAAGGAAACTTTATGTTGCAAACCAGATTGGTAAATCATGGCAAATGATACAAACCAAAGGAATATGAATGGATTGGTTGATATAAATCTGACTATAGATTTGGGTATGTGGCTAACATGAAGAAGTTTTGTCTGAATGGTCATGTGGGCATATTGTATACGCCAAAAGAATAGTAAACCGGTGTATTGTCTGTCTGTGAATGGTACTCACCATCTAGCGAATAGTGTGATTGTGTTTTAACCTTGAAAGGGTCTACTCGAATAATTAATAACTATCATTATGTTTTCTTCTGGAACTCACTAAGTTCTTTTGAACTTACATTTTTTACCTTTTCCTTCTCAAGCCTACTGTTGATGGAAGACATTCTGTTAGACTAGGCTAAAGGACATTTGCTGCTGTGAAACTTCTGTTGTTTTGTATTGTGCATGATGATGAGGGTGATGTCTGATTGTATTTTGGAAAGAAATTGTAATTAAGACTCACATTGAAGAATTATGACTCAATGAAGTTTCATTAAAATTTATGGAATGATTTAAAAGTATCTTTATTCTGGGTTGATAAAATATATTAATGAAATTTTATACGCCATTTGGCTAATACTTTATTTTCCATATTTTATTAAAGGTTTATTTCAAACACTAAGGTTTTCCAAAGTTTACGCCAAAAATAGTTTAAGATAATGATTTCTGAGTGGTGACTCACCTTACCTGGATCCTCCTAAAGGATCAGGTTTGACGTGTTACAAGTTGGTATCAGAGGTAAGGTTTAGCCTATTCTTGAAAAGTGATGGTTGTGTCACACCCCATCATGCATAGTACACCTTTGGCTTAGTCTTTAGTGTTTTAAACAAAGTTAAATTTTCTTTTGTAGTACTATAAGAAAATTTTATATGGTTCTAGAGAAACCACGGGTGAGGAAATGGAAAGTCACAAGCCTACACAGGAACAAGCTATTACTACTAATAATATGGGAAATTCAGGGAATGCATTCACGAATGTGTTTTTCACTATAATGACAGTTATTTGATTAGTTTATGGGAAATAATCAAGAGCCTTAGCCATAGCAACCACAGCTTGAGATGGTTCGCCAGCACACCCTGCTCCTTCACTACCTATTATGGCTCCCTCTAAAGTTGACCCTGTAAGAGAAATCCGAAAAAAGATGTACCAAGGGGTTCTTTGGTGACAAAGGTGATGATCTCACTATGGTTGAATAGTATTTATCTCATCTATATAGGTTAATAAAAGAATCAAAATGTACTTCTGTGATTAGTCTTCAATGGGCTATATCGTTGTTAGAAAGAGAAGTTTACCAATGGTGGGAAGCCTTTATTAGTGTGACTCCTGAGAAAATAATTGGTTGGGACTTCTTTCTGAAAAATTTTAGAGAAAGATATGTTAATTAGATGTGTGTTGAACATATGAAGAAAGGTTTCTTGAATCTTAGGCAAGGGAGAATGACAATTATAGAATATGAGATGGAATTTCTCAGAATTAGTCACTGTACAAACCAATTTTTGACCCGGGCCTAGTACCCAAACTAAAGTCCACTAACCTAAAACCAAACTTAAACCCAAACCTACCCTAGCCCACAAACTGAAAAATTTTCAGTAAGAAAACCGTAAGGTCGCCGCTCCTATCACTGCCCAGATCCAGCACCTCCAAACACCACCGCCGCAACTCACCAATGGCCGATTTTGTGTCTGTTACGTCTTGTCAGCACCTACAAAGATGTAATAGACAATATGCAACCAAACAAGGCAAAAAACAACAACAATAGAGGACAATATAAAAACAAAAAAATGATTATGAATCGTTTTTTTTAAGTCGGCTATAAAGGCCAAAGTCTTGAACATGTATTTCTTCGGCTTGAACATTTTCACAAGCATTTAGAAATAAAAAAAAACAGAATAGAAGTTTTAAAGGTTGAATTTTTACTGTTTCTTTTTATTTATTTATTTATTTATTTTACTATTTCATTTTAATGAAAATAGCAAAAAAAAAAGGAAGGAGCGCACCTGAATCGCTCTGTGGCTCTGTCGACGGAGGCCCTCTTGCCGTCGTCGGAATCGGGTCTAAATGAGGTGCAAGGCTCTTCGTTCCCTCCGTCGAAGCCCGACCCCATAGCCCACCTAGAACCGGGCTTTAAAAGCCCTTCATCACGCTTCGTCGGCTGTCGGTTTAGTGGCGGTGCGGTGGACGGATGAACAGCGGTGTGAAGCCCAACCGTCGGAAGGCATGGAGGAGGCTTTGAGAGGGTTGCTGCAGTTTTTTTAGTGTGAAGGGTGGGAAAATAAAAAAAATAAAAAAAGGGTTGTTTAAATAAAGACATTAAAACGGCGCTGTTTGGAGGAGGAAGACCTGTGCATGCTTGCCCTGATGGGTAATTTACGCCTTTGGTCCCTCCAATCCTGCGGCACATTCAATGCTGCCTTTTGTTTCATTTTAATTTTGGCCACACAATTTCTCGCTTGTTCCAATCTATTCCTGCGCAAGGTGATGCGCATAAGGGACGGGGAATTCTCACAGTCAGTCCCTCGTGTCCTCAGCGCGTTTCATTTCGGTCCCTCGCTCTATTTTTTAAAATTTTCAATTATGCCCCTCAATTTTATTCTAATTCCAATGTGCCCTTGACCTTTTAGCCCTATCTTTTTTATATATATATTCTTAACTGTTTCTTTTGTTATTTAGGATTTTTTTATATACATTATTTTATTTCAAATTGTTTCGATCAATTAGTATTTATCTCAAGTTTTATATTTTATTTATTTCAAATATATGTGTATGCACTACCCATTTTAAATTTATATGTACTATGTAATTTAAATTGTTTCTTATGCTATTTATTTGATATTCTTTATATTGTTCATTTCCAAACTGCTTTATTTTTATTTATTTCAAGTTTTTATAAATTAAGTACTTTATACATTATTTTTCCTCATGATGAAATATGTTATATATTATATATATGTTAATTATTTTGAAATTGTTTTATACTTTTTTTTACTCTATTTTTTCCTTTAAATGTTTTATTTATTATGCATTTTAAGATTATTTGTCCTTATTTCACGATTTTTGCATGTACATATGCATTATTCATTTTAAAATTTTTCATATATAATATTTTTGAATTATTTTGTATATAGTTGATTCCCAAATTTCCTCTTTTTTACAATATTTATTTAAAACTCGTTTATTATTATTTTAAAATTGTTCTACATTTTATTTAGTGGCGGTGCGGTGGACGGATGAACAGCGGTGTGAAGCCCAACCGTCGGAAGGCATGGAGGAGGCTTTGAGAGGGTTGCTGCAGTTTTTTTAGTGTGAAGGGTGGGAAAATAAAAAAAATAAAAAAAGGGTTGTTTAAATAAAGACATTAAAACGGCGCTGTTTGGAGGAGGAAGACCTGTGCATGCTTGCCCTGATGGGTAATTTACGCCTTTGGTCCCTCCAATCCTGCGGCACATTCAATGCTGCCTTTTGTTTCATTTTAATTTTGGCCACACAATTTCTCGCTTGTTCCAATCTATTCCTGCGCAAGGTGATGCGCATAAGGGACGGGGAATTCTCACAGTCAGTCCCTCGTGTCCTCAGCGCGTTTCATTTCGGTCCCTCGCTCTATTTTTTAAAATTTTCAATTATGCCCCTCAATTTTATTCTAATTCCAATGTGCCCTTGACCTTTTAGCCCTATCTTTTTTATATATATATTCTTAACTGTTTCTTTTGTTATTTAGGATTTTTTTATATACATTATTTTATTTCAAATTGTTTCGATCAATTAGTATTTATCTCAAGTTTTATATTTTATTTATTTCAAATATATGTGTATGCACTACCCATTTTAAATTTATATGTACTATGTAATTTAAATTGTTTCTTATGCTATTTATTTTGATATTCTTTATATTGTTCATTTCCAAACTGCTTTATTTTTATTTATTTCAAGTTTTTATAAATTAAGTACTTTATACATTATTTTTCCTCATGATGAAATATGTTATATATTATATATATGTTAATTATTTTGAAATTGTTTTATACTTTTTTTACTCTATTTTTTCCTTTAAATGTTTTATTTATTATGCATTTTAAGATTATTTGTCCTTATTTCACGATTTTTGCATGTACATATGCATTATTCATTTTAAAATTTTTCATATATAATATTTTTGAATTATTTTGTATATAGTTGATTCCCAAATTTCCTCTTTTTTACAATATTTATTTAAAACTCGTTTATTATTATTTTAAAATTGTTCTACATTTTATTTAGTGGCGGTGCGGTGGACGGATGAACAGCGGTGTGAAGCCCAACCGTCGGAAGGCATGGAGGAGGCTTTGAGAGGGTTGCTGCAGTTTTTTTAGTGTGAAGGGTGGGAAAATAAAAAAAAATAAAAAAAGGGTTGTTTAAATAAAGACATTAAAACGGCGCTGTTTGGAGGAGGAAGACCTGTGCATGCTTGCCCTGATGGGTAATTTACGCCTTTGGTCCCTCCAATCCTGCGGCACATTCAATGCTGCCTTTTGTTTCATTTTAATTTTGGCCACACAATTTCTCGCTTGTTCCAATCTATTCCTGCGCAAGGTGATGCGCATAAGGGACGGGGAATTCTCACAGTCAATCCCTCGTGTCCTCAGCGCGTTTCATTTCGGTCCCTCGCTCTATTTTTTAAAATTTTCAATTATGCCCTCAATTTTATTCTAATTCCAATGTGCCCTTGACCTTTTAGCCCTATCTTTTTATATATATATTCTTAACTGTTTCTTTTGTTATTTAGGATTTTTTATATACATTATTTTATTTCAAATTGTTTCGATCAATTAGTATTTATCTCAAGTTTTATATTTTATTTATTTCAAATATATGTGTATGCACTACCCATTTTAAATTTATATGTACTATGTAATTTAAATTGTTTCTTATGCTATTTATTTTGATATTCTTTATATTGTTCATTTCCAAACTGCTTTATTTTTATTTATTTCAAGTTTTTATAAATTAAGTACTTTATACATTATTTTTCCTCATGATGAAATATGTTATATATTATATATATGTTAATTATTTTGAAATTGTTTTATACTTTTTTTACTCTATTTTTCCTTTAAATGTTTTATTTATTATGCATTTTAAGATTATTTGTCCTTATTTCACGATTTTTGCATGTACATATGTATTATTCATTTTAAAATTTTTCATATATAATATTTTTGAATTATTTTGTATATAGTTGATTCCCAAATTTCCTCTTTTTTACAATATTTATTTAAAACTCGTTTATTATTATTTTAAAATTGTTCTACATTTTATTTATTTTAATTTGTTCTATACCACTCATTTTGAAATTTTTATATATGTTATTTAATTCATTCGTCTTTAATTATTAATACTAGTATTCAAATAATGTATGTTGAGTGTGTATTGTCATTGTGTGTACCATAATTAGTTTACTCGTATTTTCATATTATTGTCATACATTTGTGTAATTATCCATGTATCATTATTCCATGTTTATTATTATATTGTTATTTCACGTCATCATATTGTAAATTAAACTCCGGCATAGTTATCCAACTTAGGTTACTTTATTTTATTACAAACAAAATAAATGCTTACCTTCAAATAGATTACCCGCTATTATTCGAAATGGAATTTTGTTAAATAAGGCAATATTTTGAATTTTGGGAATTCGAGAAATTGTACCCTAACTTACTGGGTCTCGATTTTCTCGTTAAACCTAAATAGAAAAATATCTTTTTAAATTTCCAAACACATAAAATTTCAAAAATAAAGGTAATATTCTATATTTAGAAAATTCGAGAAATCGTGCCCTAACTGACTGGGCTTCGATTTTTCTCGTTGATTCTAAGTAACCGATTATCCTTTTAAAATTAAAATAAATGAGGTTTAAATAAAAAGTGAAATGCAAACTTACTCTCAAAATATGAGATGTCGGGTCCTAACTTACTGGGTGTGACATCTTGTTACTTTGAGATAAGGAGGCATTTTCCATTTTTGATTTAATTAAAGCATTTTAAAATCAACATTAATAAAAGAGGATCGTATTTTAAATCTTTTCAAACTTTCAGCTTTCAACATAAAGACATTAAATAATCAACTAAGGTACCAATTTTGGGCGTATCGAGGGTGCTAACCCTTCCTCGTGCGTAACTGACTCCCGAACCCGTTTACTAAATTTCGTAGACCAAAATCGTTGTTTTGATAAAATCAAATTGTTTATTAAAAACAACCAGTTTTCAAGGTGATCCGATCACACCTCATCAAAAAGGATTGGTGGCGACTCCTGTTTCCGTTTTCATTTTTAAAATCCAAGTCAACCTCGTTTTATTCAAAAAAAGGTGTCAACAGTCACTATGCAAATAACATGTTTCAGACTGAAAAAGAAATGTGTGATAAATTTGAATGGGGACTAAGGGATGACATTCGTGCATTGGTAGTAGCAGTTGAATGTAAAACTCTTGTAGCAATGACAGCAAAAGCCCATAAGATGGAATCAATCATTAGAGATAGAAGCAAGAATTTTGAAACAGAAAGGATGAAGAGAGATAGGTCAAATCCTCCATCAATAATAGGTTTTAAGAAACCTAGAGATAAAACTTTTTCAGCTTCGAGAAAAGATTCACAGTTTACAAGTTTCAAACGTGAAGGATTTAGTAGACCGGCTACTTTTATGGCAAGTTTCGGTGGTTCTAGACTGATGAAAAGTGAATGTGAATATTGTGGTGGGAATCATGGTGGTAAATGCAGGAAACGTTTATGGTCATGTTTTAGATATGGGTCCAGAGATCACATGGTTAAAGATTGCTCATCTAAGATTGAAGTAAACACTGAACAATCAGTTACAAGCCCTCAAAAGATTCAACATTAGAGTAGATCTAGAATGGCAGCTAAATCTGGTTCAATACAGAGACCACTGTGGAAAAATTTTATTTAGTCTTCTAGAGTATCAGCAAGAGCTTATGTGATGAAAGCTAAGGAGGATGTTGATCTGCCTGAAGTAAAAACTGGTAAATTTTCTTTTCTTGGAAATAATATTTATGCTTCGATTGATCTAGATTCTACTCATTCATATATTTCTACTAAGGTTATAGATGGTCTTAATCTTGAGGTAGTATCCTCTAAAATGAATTTGCTAGAAACAAATCCATTGGGTTAGAGTATTATGGTGTTTAAATTGATAACAAATTGTCCATTAGTTTTTAGTGAGCATACATTTCTGGAAGATTTGTTGTTATTCAGTTTTCATGAGTTTGATGTAATTTTGGGGTTAGATTGGTTGACAAGACACAATGCTATGGTTGATTGTCAAACTAGAAGTATACGCTTGAGAAATGCTGAGGGCAAAGAAGTGATGATGCCTGGTTTACAGTCTGGATTGGTGAACAAGAGAATTACTGTTGTGTCCGCCAGAAAAATGATTGTTCAGGGTGCAGATGCTTATCTAGCTTATATCATGGATTCATCTGAATCAAGAAAAGAAGTTAGCTAACCCCTATGGTAAGAGAATTCTAGATGTGTTTCCTGGGGAACTTCTTGGAATGCCTCCTAAGAGAGGTAGAGTTTTCAGTTGAACTGGAACCTAAAACAACACCTATTTCTTGTACTTCATACAAGATGGCACCATTAGAGCGTAATAAGTTAAAAAAGCAGTTGCAAGATCTATTGAATAAGGGTTTTATTAGACCAAGTGTGTTACCATGGGGTGCATCAATGTAACACACGTAACCCATATCCGTCGTTGGAATAGGGTTACGGAGTATTACCGAAATTTACAGATTAAACACAGACATTTCATATCACTTCACATTCATATCATAAATCAATCATATTCAATCATATTGTCCCTTATATGAGCCCTCGAGGCCCAAAATATGTTTTAGAATCAAGTCGGGACAAAACCAGGTACTTAGAGAATTTTACGTGAAATTTCACAATTTTTCTTAGGTGCAGGAGACACACGCCCGTGTGGCCAGGCCATGTGGCTCACACGATCAAGAGATACGCCCGTGTCCCAGGCCGTGTGGGCATTTGAAGTAGGGCACACGGTCGTGTCCCATCCTGTGTTCGTGCTCGTATAACTCTCTGACTTAGGTCACACGGCCAAGTCACACTCTCGTGTACTAGGACGTGTGAACATAATGACTTGTATTAAATAGGTGTAGGGGGTCACATAGCCAAGCAACACGCCCGTGTGCTAGGCCGTGTGATCAATTCTGAGTATTCTGTTTAGAAATTCTAAAGATGCAGGGGACACACGGCCAAAACACACGCCCATGTGCTAGGCCATGTGTCACACATGGCTGAGACACACTTCCGTGTCTCTACCCATGTGGACAAAATAATGTCATTTTTCAAGCCTTATTTCTCACCCTTTTTAGATTCAACCTAAAAAAAATCGAATACCACATATATAAGCCATAACCAAGCAACCAAAACAAGCCAAATACATGTCTTAAACATATCATATTACTTCATAGATTCATATATCAAAAACTTACCTATTTGGCCAAAAATACATATAAACATACTTATAAAGTTTACCATCAATCAACTAACTAAACACTCATATCAAACATGACATTATCTTATATAAATATATACATCAAAACACATTCATCACAAGCTATTCCAATGGCTAGTTACAAACAAAACATTTATATGCCAACATTGGCTATTTAAACCTATACATGCCATTATAACTAAAATTTATTTACAATTTATACCGAAATAAGCTGATGGATAGTGTGATGTGTCTCCAACCAGCTTGCAACCTTAACGAGCTTTCGAGCTACTATAAAACAGAGGAAATAAAATAGAGTAAGCATTTTATGCTTAGTAAGTTAGTATAACGGGAAATTAAGTTACCATTCAATTACAATTAAGGTAAGTATTCAAAGCATATTCAAGCAATTTGGCCAAAAGCCCTAACACACATCCTCATCAACCATATTAGTCATGTATTTCATATGAGTATCAAGAAACTTGTTTGAGCTCAACAACAATCAAATTTCCATATGCATATATATTCCAGATGAAAAGTTCATTTAACATATAAATATTATATCCAAGTATTATAGGTATATTTCCATAATAATTCGTCATGAATCCATATCATCTCAAACAAGAACTTTGCCCGTTGAATCATTCATTATTCGATGGATACACGGGTAGTACACACAAAGTGTACAAATCTATAATCTGTCAATTCATATTCGGGAGTGCTCACTAGAACACATAATCAGGAAGCCCTCTCTTGAGCCATATAGCGGGAAGCTCATATGAGCAATGTAACAGAAAGCTTATCCGGGCTGTATAACGGGAAGATCATAAGAGCCATAATTAGGAAGCTCATGCGAGCCAATAATTGGTAGCTCCGAAGAGCCATTAATCGGGGAGCTTCGGATAGCCATATATCGAGAAGTTCAAGCGAGCCATATCGGGTAGCTTTGAAGAGCCATTAATCAGGAAGCTCACAAACAGCCTTTAATCGGGAAGCTCACCAAGAGTCATATATCAGGACGCTCATAAGAGCTGTGGTGTGTCTACAATACATGCAGAAACACAACCAATCAAGATGCTCCGAAGAGCTATTAATGAGAAGTTCACACGAACCATAGAACGGGAAGCTCGAGAGGGCCATATACCCGGATGATCATGAGAAATAATAACGGGATGCTCTTTCGAGCTGTGGTGTGTCCGCAACATATGCAGGACCACAACCGATTCGAGAACCATGTATCCATTGAATTTCATTTATTCAAACGGACTTAATATTTATCAGGCTTTGTCATATCTGCAATCAATTCCATGTGCATGAAAATTAGACAATTCATTTATAAACAACATTCAATTCAAACATATAAATGTACACAATTTAGTTACACGAACTTGCCTCAACAATGTTCGTGTATGCAAAATTTACTAATCCGCTATTTTCTCTTTTTCTCGATTTAACTATGAATTTATCTATCCGGATCTATACAAATGAATTTAACATCAATTTATATTAAATTCAATACAATTCACATCTTAGGAAAAATTACCATTTTGCCCCTATACTTTTACTAAATTACGGTTTCATCGCTAGGCTCTGAAATAAAATTAATGCAATTTAATCCTTATTCCAAGCCTAGTCGATTTTTACATGTAACATTTGCAGCCCATGAAATTCATAAAATTCAGAATTTTTCCATGAATTTTATAACTTTTCAATTTAGTTTCTAAATCATAATTTCATCAAAATTCCCTTTACAAAAATTGTTTATCTATCAACAACCTTTCATTTTCTACCATAAAACTTCATAATTCAACTATATTTATCCATGGAAAAACTTTAATATTTTGATAACTTTGCAAATAAATACCCGAGATAGCTAGATTAAGCTATTACAATCTCAAAAATATAAAAATTACTAAAAACGAGACAAGAATACATACCTAATTGAGCAAAATAAACTTGCTAGATGTAAATACCCATTTCTAGGTTTTTCATGGCTTTTATTTGGGAAAGATGATATTTACATTATTTAATTACTTATCATCTTTTATTATTTTTACTTTCCAATTTAGTACTTTTCTTTAATTAATTTTCTATTGATGACTAATCATCCTTATCTACTAACTCTTCTAAATGGTCTATTTGCCATATAAGGACATCAAATTTTGAATTCCATAGCTATTTGATACTTATAGCTACTAGAACTCAACTTTTGCATTTCATGCAATTTGATCATTTTATCAATTAAACATGTAATCGATAAAACTTTCTTAACAAAATTTTTATACGATATTCCTACCATATAGTAGACCAAAATATAATATTAAAATAAATTTTCTTCTGGACTCGAATTTGTGGTCCCGAAACTACTATTTCGACTTCATTGAAAACAGGCTGTTACAACTCTCCCCCCTTAAAGAATTTTCGTCCTCGAAAATCTTCCAGTAAAGAGGTTCGGATATTGCTTTCTCATTTTTTTAGGATCCCAGATAGCTTCTTCTATACCATGCCATTTCTAGAGAACTTTTACTAAAGCTACCTTTTTATTTCTCAATTCTTTTGTCTCATGTGCCAAAATTTTGATTGGTTCTTCACTGTAAGTCATGTTAGGCTGAATCTCAACCTTTATCGGGGAGATAACATGTGAAGGATCTGATCGATATTGTCGTAACATAGACACGTGAAAGACATTGTGCATCTTTTCTAATTCTGGTGGTAAAGCCAACCGGTACGCAACAGGTCTGATTCTTTCAGTAATTTCATATGTCCCAATAAATCGTGGACTCAATTTTCCGTTACGGCCACACCGAAGAACTTTCTTCTAGGGTGAAACTTTCAGAAATACTCTGTCACCAACTTGAAATTCTATTTCTTTCCGTTTAAGATTCACATAGGATTTCTGATGATTAGAGGCTGCTTTTAAGCTGTCTCGGATCACTTTCACTTTTTATTCGGTTTCATGAATTAGATCAACTCAATGTATATTTTTCTCACTGAGCTCAGTCCAATACAACGAAGTTCTACATTTATGACCATATAGAACTTCGTACGGTGTCTTTTTTATACTTGACTGATACCTATTATATGCGAATTCGACTAACGGCAAATATTTCTCCCAATTGCCTTTAAATTCTAAAACATAACACCGAAGCATATCTTCTAGAATCTGTATCACACATTCGGATTATCCATCAGTTTGAGGATGAAATACGATACTGAAATGTAATTGTGTACCCAGAGCCTCTTGTAACTTATTCCAGAATCGGAATGTGAACCGTGGATCTCTATCAGGAATAATGGAGACCAGCACTCCATGTAACCTGACAATTTCTGAAACATACAACTCTGTTAATCTATCTAGGGAGAAATCCATACGTATCGGAATAAAGTGTGCAGACTTCTTTAAACGGTTGATGATTACCCAAAAGGCATCTTTCTTTTTTGGAGATAGGGGTAATCCTGACATAAAGTCCACGGTAACTCTTTCCCATTTCCATTCCAGTATTCTGACTGGCTTTAATAATCCCGAAGGTACCTGATGTTCAGCTTTAACTTGCTGACATATCAAACATCTAGATACAAATTTAGAAATATCACGTTTCATTCCCGGCCAGTACATCTTTTTCAAATCATTAGACATTTTATTACTCCTCAGATGTATAGACATAGTACTATTATGAGCTTCATACAAAATCTTCTGTACAAGCTCTGAATTCTTTGGAACATAAACTCTGCCTCTGAATAATAGATAGTTATCAGGTCCAATCTGAAATTATGAACCAAAAGTTGATTCAAACTGTACCCGTTTAGCTTGCAACTCTTTGTCACTTTTCTGAGCTTCACAAATCTACTGTAGAAATGTTAGTTTAGTTTTTAACTCAGCTAAGATTGAACCATCATTAGACAATGAAAATCAGGTATTTATTGCTTGTAAAGCAAACAAAGACTTCCTACTCAGAGCATCTACAACCACATTTGTTTTTCATGGATGATAATCAATAAGTAGATCTTAATCTTTTAACAGTTCAAGCTATTTCTGTTGTCTCAGATTCAAATCTTTCTACGGCATCAAATACTTTAAACTTTTATGATCGGTGATGTATGACATTTTTCACCGAACAAGTAGTGTCACTGAATTTTCAACACAAATAAAATAGCTTCCAATTCAAAATCATGTATAAGATAATTTTTTTGATGTGGTTTTAGCTGTCTGGAAGCATAGGCTATCACATTATCTTCTTGCATCAAAACACAACCTAAACCATTTAATGACGCATCACTGAAGATCACAAATTCCTTACCGAATTTAGGTTGAACCAGAACTGGTGCTTCAGTCAATAGGTCTTTTAACTGGTCAAAACTTTGTTGACATTTATCGGTCCACTCAAATTTCACATCTTTTTGCAACAATCGTGTCATCGGGGAAGCTATCATCGAAAACCCTTTCACGAATTTCTGATAGTAGCCAGCTAATCCCAGAAAACTTCTGCCTTGAGATACATTTTTTAGGGGTTTCCAGTTAACAAGAGCTGATATTTTATTTGGATCCACTCTAATGCCTTTAGCAGACACTATATGTCCCAGAAAACCAACTTCTTGAAGCTAGAATTCACATTTGCTAAATTTAGTATATAGTTGTTTCTCATACAGAGTTTGCAAAACAATTCTCAACTGATTAGCATGTTCATTTTCGTCTCGGGAATATACCAGAATATCATCAACAAATACAACCATAAATTTATCCAGATACGGTCTAAAAATCCTGTTCATCAGATCCATAAATACCGCAGGTGCATTTGTTAAACCAAACAACATCACAAGAAATTCATAATGCTCGTACCTAGTTTTGGAGGCTGTTTTTGATACATCTGAGTCTTTAACTCGTAACTGATAGTAACCGGAATGAAAATCAATCTTTGAAAACACTATATCACATTTTAACTGATCAAACAAATCATCAATGCGGGGCAGTGGATACTTATTCCTGATTGTGACTTTGTTGAGCTATAAGTAATCAATACACAATCTTAGGGATCCATACTGCTTTTTAACAAACAGAATCGGTGCACCCCATAGTGATGAACTAGGTCGTGCAAAACCCTTGTCAGTTAGTTCTTGCAACTGTGTTTTTAACTATTTTAATTCTGTAAGGGCCATTTGGTACGGTGCTATAGATACCGGTGTTGTCCCCAGAATAAGATCTATAGAAATTCAACTTTTCTGGTAGGTGGTAATCCGAGTAATTCTTCCGAAAATACATCATAATATTCATAAACTACTGGCACTGATTTAATCATCAATTCAGATACTTTAGTGTCCAACACATAAGTAAGATAAACATCATAACCCTTTCTGACATATTTCTATTCTGACATGGCTGATATCAAATTAGACAAATCACCCAATTTATTAGATTCAATACAGATCATTTCACCACTCTGGCATTTTAACATAATATGCTTTCTCTTACAATTTACCACGGCATCATGTTGAGTCCACCAATCCATACCCAGAATTACATCAAATTCATTAAACGAAAATAACATTAAATCAGCCAGGAAACAGTAACCATGTATCATTAACGGGCAATTCTTGCAAATTTTATCCACCATCAGATACTGGCGTAAGGGGTTCGATACTTTAACCACGAATTTAGTGGACTCAACAGGTAAATTTTTAAGAGACACTAATTGCATGCAGATGTATGTATGTGTCGAACTAGGATCAATTAAAGCATTTGTATCAATATTGAGAAGAGAAAAAAGTAATAGTAATAATATTGGGTGCAAAGGCATCCTCACGTGCACGAATAACATATGTTCGTGCCGGTACTCGTGCTTCAGATTTGATAGTTGAATCTTTTGTCGTACCTCGGCACTCACATTACCAGGATTTCGAAGTGGTTTACCTCTGGTAGCTGTATTGCTTGGCTTTGAAGTTTGAACAGTATCTCTTTCAACTTTCTCCGGACAATCTCTAAGATAATGGTCATAGGAACCACATCTGAAACAAGCTTCGCTTTTCATGTGGCACTCTCCAATATGCATTTTATTACAATGTTTGCATCTGGGCTTAGTATTTCTAACACTGCCTGCACTTGCTAGATATGTAGCTTGAGATTTTGGACTGGAATATTGAGTACTTCTGTCTTTTCTAGAGTATCTCACAGAGGTAGTAGAACGGTCATGGTATTTCTTTGATTTCTTTGAAACCAACAGTTGTGACTTCCCCATAAATCTTTTACTTATAGTTATAGCTTCCATCTCAGCTTGTTTCTTTTATTTACTAAGCTTTTCAGGTTTATATGCCCAATCACTAGTACAACAAATTCTTTTAATTCCAGAGTCTGAACTAATAACTTTACATCTTCATTCAGATCTTCTTCAATTTATTTACACATGGCAATCTCAGTCGGGACACACTCTTTGACATATTTACTCAGTCAGAAAAATTCTCGTTCATACTCAGATACTGTCATATGCCCCTGTTTGAGTTCTAGAAATCTCTAACTGCTATATTTCTTTTTGAACTCAGTTTGGAAAATTCTCAAGTGACCATCTCTTTCGGTACAACAGAAATCAGTGTTTTCCACCATTGGTAAGCCGAATCTTTTAACAGAGATACAACACATTTCAGACATTCAGTCGGTGTACAAGGTAATTCATCCAGAACCCTAATAGTATTTTCCAACAAAAATTTAGCCCTTTCTGGATCATCTTCAGCTGTAGCTCTAAATTCTTCTACCCTATATTTACAGATTTTATCAACATGAGGCTTATCGATTCTAATAAGTTCTGTACCTTGTGGCATATCGAGAACAAATTGAGAAACAAGAGGGGTGGAGGTTGTTGTACAGCCAGATTTATTTTTACATATTCAGTAAACCACTTATTCATCATTTGAAAGAAGGCTTCTTTAGCCTCTCCTCCTCGGCCCTTAGATACAGGCCTTCTACTGCTTGAAGCTACTCTTTGAACTAAAGCTTGAGCGTTACTCTCAGCTTCTTCAGAATCAGCTCGGTTGGATGACATTACTATATGAAAATTATGTTTTAAAATGTTTAGGAGATATCACACTATCACAGGTTATATAATGGCATGTATAGCTAGACTCGTACTTGCTACGTTAGTTCAAGAATCAGCTAAACCGTAGCTCTGATACCAATAAATGTAACACTCTTAACCCATATTCGTCGTCAAAATAGGGTTACAGAACATTACAAAAATTTACAGATTAAAAATAGACATTTCATATCACTTCATATTTATATCATAAATCAATCATATTCAATCATATTGTCCCTTATATGAGCCATCAAGGCCCAAAATACGTTTTAGAATCAATTCGGGACTAAATTGGGTACTCAGAGAAGTTTTTGCAAAATTTTAAATTTTTCTTAGGTGCAAGAGACACAAGCTTGTGTGGCTAGGCCGTGTGTTTCACATAGCCAAGAGACACGCCCATGTCTCAGGCCATGTGGGCATTCGAAGTAGGGCACACGGCCGTGTCCCTGCCCGTGTCTGTGCCCGTGTAACTCTCTGCCTTAGGTCACACGGGCAAGTCACACGCCCGTGTGCTAGGCTGTGTGAACATAATAACTTACATTAAATAGGTTTAGCGGTCACACGGCCAAGCCACACGCTAGTGTGCCAAGCCATGTGATCAATTCTGAGCATTCTGTTTAGAAATTCTAAAGATGCAGGGGACACATGGCCAAAACACATGCCCATGTGCTAGGTCATGTGTCATACATGGCTGAGATACACGCCCGTGTGGACAAAATAATATCATTTGTCAAGCCTTATTTCTCACTCCTTTTAGCTTCAACCTAAACACATCAAATAGCGCATATATAAGCCATAACCAAGCAACCAAAACAAGCCAAATACATGCCTTAAACATATCATATTACTTCATAAATTCATATATCCAAAACTTACCTATTTGGCCAAAAATATATATAAACATACTTATAAAGTTTACCATCAATCAACCATACTAAACACTCATATAAAACATGACATTATCTTATATATATACATCAAAACACATTCATCACAAGCCACTCCAATGGCTAGTTATAAACAAAACATTTATATGTCAACATTGGCTATTTAAACCTATACATGTCATTATAACCAAAATTTATTTACAATTTATACCGAAATAAGCCGATGGATAGTGTGATGTGTCTTCGACCAGCTTCCAACCTTAACGAGCTTCTGAGCTACTATAAAATAGATGAAATAAAATAAAGTAAGCATTTTCTGCTTAGTAAGTTAGTATAATGAGAAATTAACTTACCATTTAATTACAATTAAGGTAAGTATTGAAATCATATTCAAGCAATTTGGTCAAAAGCCCTAACACACATCCTCATCAACCATGTTAGTCATGTATTTCATATGAGTATCAAGAAACTTGTTTTAGCTCAACAACAATCAAATTTTCATATACATATATATTCCTGATCAAAAGTTCATTTAACATATACATATCATATCCATGTATTACAGGTATATTTCCGTAATAATTCATCATGAATCCATATCATCTCATATCAGAACTTTGTCCATTGAGTCATTCATTATTCGATGGATACATGGGTAGGACACACGAAGCGTACAAATCTGTAATCCGTCAATTCATATTCAGGAGTGCTCATTAGAGCACATAATCAATAAGCCCTCTCTCGAGCCATATAACGAGAAGCTCATAAGAGCCATGTAACGAGAGGCTTATCTAGGCTATATAATGGGAAGCTCATAAGAGCCATAATCAGGAAGCTCATGTGTGCCAATAACGGGTAGCTCCGAAGAGCCATTAATCGGGAAGCTCCAAATAGCCATATATCGGGAAGTTCAAGTGAGCAATATATCGGGAAGCTCTGGAGAGCCATTAATCAGGAAGCTCAACAAGAAACTTTAATTGGGAAGCTCACGAAGATCCATATATCGGGACGCTCATAAAAGTTGTGGTGTGCCTACAACACATGTAGAAACACAACCAATCAAGATGCTTCGAAGAGCTATTAACGGGAAGCTCGCAAGAACCATATAACGGGAATCTCAAGAGGGCCATATATCGGGATGCTCATGAGAGTTAATAACGGGATGCTCTCTGTGGTGTGCCTGCAACATATGCAGGACCACAACCAATTTGGGAACCCTGTATCCCATTGAATTTCATTTATTCAAACGGACTTAATATTTATCGGACTTTGTCATATGTGCAATCAATTTCATGTACATGGAAACTAGACAATTCATATATATACAACATTCAATTCAAACATATAAATGTACACAATTTAGTTACACGAACTTACCTCGACAATGTTCGTGTATGCAAAATTTACTAATCTGCTATTTTCTCTTTTCCTCGATTTAACTCTGTATTTGATCTATTCAGATTTATACAAATGAATTTAACATCAATTTATATTCAATTCAATCCAATTCACATCTTAGGAAAAATTATCATTTTTCCCCTATACTTTTGATAAATTATGATTTCGTCCCTAGGCTCGGAAAATGAAATTCATGCAATTTAATCCTTATTCCAAGCTTACCCAACTTTTACATCTAACATTTGCAGCCCATGAAATTCATAAAATTTAGAATTTTTCCATGAATTTTATAACTTTTCAATTTAGTCCCTAAATCATAATTTCATCAAAATTTCCTTTACAAAAGTTTTTTTTATCTATTAACAACCTTTTATTTTCTACCATAAAACTTCATAATTCAACTATATTCATCCATGGAAAAACTTTAATACTTTGATAACTTTACAAATTAATACCCGAGATAGCTAGATTAAGTTATTACGATCTCAAAAATAAAAGAATTACTAAAAACGGGACACGAATACATACCTAATTGAGCAAAATAAGCTTGCTTGAATCAATACCGATAGCTAGGGTTTCCATGGATTTTATTTGGGAAAGATGATATAAAAGATGATATTTTCATTATTTAAGTACTTATCATCTTTTATTATTTTTACTTTCCAATTTAGTACTTTTCTTTAATTAATTTTCCATTGATGACTAATCATCCTTAGCTACTAACTCTTCTAAATGGTCTATTTGCCATATAAGGACCTCAAATTTTGAATTCCATAGCTATTTGATACTTATAGCTACTAGAACTCAACTTTTGCATTTCATGCAATTTGGTCCTTTTATCAATTAAACATGTAATCCGTAAAATTTTATTGACAAAATTTTTATACGATATTCCTATCATACGATAGACCAAAAAATAATATTAAAATAAATTTTCTTCCAGTCTCGAATTTGTGGTCCCGAAACCATTATTCTGACTTCACTGAAAATGGGCAACAACCAATTCTGTGTGTAAAGAAGAAATATGGAACCATACGCCTATGTATAGATTATTCCCAGTCGATTAAAGTCACGGTAAAGAATAAGTATCTTCTACCAAGGATTGAATATTTATTTGATCAGTTATGTTGGGTTATTATTTTCTCCAAAATTGATTTGAGGTCTAGATATTACCAAGGATTAAGGGTGATGATGTATCTAATATAGCTTTTCGATGAAGGTGTGGTCAATATGAATTTTTGGTAATGCCTTTTGGATTGAAAAATGTGCTTGTTATATTTATAAATTTGATGAAAAGGGTATTTCAGTCGTATTTATATCAGTTTGTGGCGGTTTTTTATTGGTGACATATTAGTTTACACTAAGAGTGAGACTGATCATGAGGAGCATTTGAGAATTGTGTTGAGAACTCTGCGTGATAATCAATGGTATTCTAAGTTTAGTAAATACAAGTTTTGGCTTAGAGAGTTACATTTTCTATGGAATATTATCTCTTCTGATGGTATTAAAGTTGACCTCGCCAAGGTAAAGGCAGTACGTTAGTGTAATGCGCCCAAAAATGCATCTGAAGTTCACAGTTTTTTGGGGTTAGCTAGTTATTACAGAAGATTTCTAAAGGGTTTTTCTGTGATAGCACCGCCCCTGACTTGGTTATTGAAAAAGAAAAAAAAGTTTGAGTGGAATGATGAGTGTCAACAGAGTTTTGAGCAATTGAAAATAGTTTTTACTGAAGCTCCAATGTTACCACAACTAGAGTTTGGGACGAAGTATACAATTTACATTGATGCATCTTTGAATGGGTTATGATGTGTGCTCATGCAGAAAGGAAAAGTTATAGCTTATGTGTCACATCAGCTTAAACCATATGAGAGAAACTATCCAACTCACGACTTAAAATTGGCAGTAGTGATGTTAGCATTGAAAATCTAGAGAAATTATTTGTGTAACAACCTGTATTTCTGTGGTGTCAGAAATAGTGGTTTTTGGGCCACCAAATCCGACGAGTAAGTTCGTAAATATTATTATTTAATATTTACGAGTCAAATGTGACTTTGAAAAGGTTTTTGATTTGATAATTTATGTTATTTAAACGATTTATTAAGTTTGAGTGGTAAGACTTTAAGGTCAAGTGGTTTTAGAAAATGAGGTATCGGGACCTCAATTTTATAAATCAAACTATAAATATTTTTATAAATATTTACGGACTGTAATTAAGGTGGTATTAAAGTTTCGTTGAAAAATTTTAACGTTTCGATAGTTAATTAATTAAAAAGGACTAAATTGTAAATGATATAAAATTTGATCACTTTTTTATTTAAGTGATTAAATGAATTTTTGAATAAATGAAAAGGGCCTTAAATGGTAATTAAACCATTATGAGAATTGGTGGACATTAGTGGGCTTATAAATTGTTAATGTTTGATTATTATAAGGGTAAAAGAGTAAATTATTAAATATGTATATTATAATAAAAACATGATAAAATCCATTATCATCTTCTTCATTTGAAATCCACCATTGAAACCCTACATGAGAAGAAAACATATTTAGCCAACTTTGGTTTGGTGATTTGGTAAGCAAACTTTGTCCGTTTCTAATAATTTTTATGTTTTTGAGATTGTTGCAACTAGGTCCAACTAGATTGTACTTTTATTTTTGAAAGTGTTAAAGATTGTGAATTTTGTCATTGATGAATCTATGTGATTTTAGATGTTAAATGATGAATTTGAAATGTTGGTTGATATTTAAAAGTATTTTGTTAAGTGATTTTGATAAATTTTCCAATTAGGGACTAAATTGTTGAAATAGTAAAAGTACAAGGTTTTGATATAAAATTGTTGCAAAAATGGGCTGAAATCGAGGTTATGAATATTTAACTAGTGTGAAATTTCAATAAAAATAGTTAATTTCATGTTTTAGGCTTACGGACTAAATTGAATAAAAGTAAAACCTTAGGGGAAATTTTGTAAAAATGTCAAAAATGACTAAATTGCATAAAATACATTTTTTATTGACTAAATTAATAGATTGAATGAAATTATTAATTTAGATCAAGATCGGGTGGAAAATCGAAGCGAACAAAAAATTACCAAAATGCCCTTTTACTTTGACATTTTTGTAAATTTGCTAGGTAAGTTCGTATGGTTAAAATTTAACATTTATATAAATTGATGACTGGTATTGCATGATATAATATATATATTCCATTGTTGAAAATGAATCATTATTTGAGATATAATATTAAATTTGATGCTCGGTTTGGATTGAACGCGGGATAGATTACCATCAAGATTTGGTGTATTAGGGGGTTTAGAGTGGAAATGGTATTGGAGGGAGATATCTGTATATTACCCACCTAAATCGAGGTTCAGCATTTGTTGAGAACTCTCATGTTATACTTTCTGTTTGGCATGTTACGATTAGATCAACTCTTATGAGCTACTATTTGGCATGTTTCGGTTGGATCAGCTCTTATGAGCTTCTATTTGGTGTGTTACGGTTGGATAAGCTCTTATGAGCTTTTGTTTGGCGTGTTTCGGTTGGATAAGCTCTTATGAGCTTCTGTTTGGCATGTTACGGTTGGATAAGCTATTATGAGCTTCTGTTTGGCGTGTTACGGTTGGATCAGCTCTTATGAGCTCCTGTTTAGTGTGCTTCGGGTGGATCAGCTCTTATGAGTTTCTGTCTGGTGTGTTCAGTTGATTTGATGATGTGATCTTATCTGTAAGTCATTCTTCAAATTGAAATTTCGGTAAGGTAATCTGTTTAATGAATTTGATGAATTTGCTATTCAATTGAGTATTCAAATGATTTATATCATGAAAACTATGAAAAAGGAACGAAAAGAAAATGTTAAATGAAGATATGTCTATGTTCATGAAAATGATGAATTCAAGTGAGATTATTCATGTTTAATAAATTATCTTGTGTTAATTCAAGTGAATTATGAATTGATGCACTAACATGTGTTTTTGATTATGCTTAGGCTAGTGCCAAGCTATTGGTTGGATTGTATTATGTTTACTTTTAAAGTTATGCATTGAAATGGTAAGTGTCCAAATGAAAATATGCTTATGTTCATGAAAGGGTGGTAAGAATCAAAGTATGTATTTTTCTAATAAAATGGTTTATCATATGGGTGATGTTTATGCTTATGTCTTGTATTATGCAAATGAAATAGGTAAGAAAATGTAATGAAATGGTAAGTTCAGTGTTGAGATGTAATATGATGAAAAAGGGATTGATAAGTTGAATGATGTACTTATATGTGAGAAACTTACGTATGCTATGGATGATTTTACCTAGTTAATGAACAAATATACTAATTAGTGAATTGATGTTGTTATTTAAGTTTATGCTAAGTAAATGAAATGGAAAGTAAGTAAATGGAATGGTAAGAATGTAAATAGAGTGGTTCATAATATTATGAAAAGGTTAATGATTGAGTGATATGTTTTACAAATCCTATTATGTTAGGAATGAAAAATATATGTGATATTGGTGAACTTACTCATTTATGAGTTGATGGTAAAAAAAAGTTTGATAAACTTTCTGGAATTGGTTTAGGTTTATAATTACCTATAAAGTTCATTATTAAATGGCCTGTTATGTTTAAAGTAAATACGAGCTTACTAAACATTCATTGCTTACGTAGTTATTTTTTTTCCTTTATTTTTGGATTATTAGAAGCTCGACCGATTTGGAAGCTCATCAGAGACTTGTCACACTATCCAGCGACTATAGCGGTAGTTTATGATGTCCTCATCAAGGTTATAATGGCATGTATAGGTGGACTTGTGTTTGATGAACTAGTTGTTATGTTTGGCTTGTAAATATGATAATATGCTTGATGTGCTTTTGGCATTTGATGTCTTAAAGGTTGGTGTTTTTATTGCTAAATTGATGCATGGTTTAAATGGCCAAAATGGAATGTATGGGTATGGTTGAAATGTGGCCAATTAGGTTATGTGTTGATATGGAATTTAGTTAAGGTTGTTTGAATGAAACATGATCATTTTGATGCAAAAGTAAGTATGAATGCTTGGTTGTAATTGAGGTGCCTAAATGGCATATTGGTTGAATGGATTTATGGTATATTGAAATGGTCTTATTATGTATATTTTGGCATGTTTTGGTGCCTTGATCATAAGTTCATTTGGCTTGTAAGTACTTGTTGAAATTGGGTGAAAGAAAAGACTAGATTTTGGCCTATTTCTTGTCCACACAGCCTAAGACACGGGAGTGTGTCTCAGCCATTTGTAACACGTCCAGAAGACACGGCTGTGTGTCTTCTGTAGGTTTTAAAGGTTGCTATTTCAATTGTTACACGGCTTGGCACACAGGCATGTGGTTTGGCCGTGTGACCCAAGTAAGAGAGTTACACGGGCTGGGACACAGTTGTGTGTCCCTATTTTGATTGTTACACAGCCTAAAAAACAAGCGTGTGTCTCAGTCGTGTCAGTCACACGGCCGTGTGATCATTGTAGCCCAAATTTTTCAAATTTTTCCTAAACTTTCCAAATGTTTTCGATTTAGTCCCGGACTGTTTCTATAGTAATTTTAGGGCCTTGAGGGTTCGATTAAGGGACGTTATGAATGTATTTGAATGTAATTATATTATGTTTGCATGATGTATGAATTGAATGGTTTACTATTCTATTTGTTCAGTAATGCTCCGTAACCTTGTTCCGGTGACGGATATAGGTTAGGGGTGTTACAATTTGTATGAAGAGAAGTGTTATGTATTCTCAGATCATAAAATTTTAAAGTATTTGAGGAATCAGAAGGATCTAAATTTGCATCAAAAGATATGGTTAGATTGTTGAAAGATTATGATTTGATCATTGAATACCATCTAGGAAAGATAAATGTGGTAGCAGATGCTTTGAGTAGAAAAACTGTGATAGTCTTATTGTCTCTTCGAGCAAAAGTGAGTATGTCTGATAATGGATCCTTGCTAGCCGGACTAGTAGTAAAACCAACTTTTCTTTCATAGATATTAGAAGAGTAAATGAAAGGTGTTCAATGTGAATTGTTCAAGCAACGAATGATATCTGGCAAAGCAGTAAATTTCAATCTAGGAAAAGATGATGAATTAATATTCATGGATTGACAATGGGTTAAGAAAAGAGTTGTTAAGACAAGCTCATCAGTGACCTTTTTCACTTCATCCTGGGAGTATCAAAATGTATAGAGATCTGAAAATCTCATATTGGTGACCTGGTATGAAAAGAGAAATTTCAAAGTATGTTTCAACTTGTTTAACTTGTCAGAGAGTCAAAGGTGAACATCAAGTACCTTCAGGTAAATTGTATCCTTTAGAAATTCTAAAGTGAAAATGGGATAGAATTATTATGTATTTTGTATCAAGTTTGCCTCTCAGTCCTTCTAAGAAAAATTCTATATGGGTTATAGTAGATCGGCTTACTAAGTCAACTCATTTTCTTCCAATTAATACTACTTATGCTTTGGAAAATTTAGCTGAACTTTACATTGTTGAGATAATACGCCTTCATGGAATTCCTTCTTCCATAGTGTCAGATCGAGATCCAAGGTTTACCTCAAGGTTTTGGAATCAGTTACTGAGATCTTTGGGAACTAAGTTACAGTTTAGTACTGTATTTCATCCTCAAACTGTTAGTCAGTCAGCAAGAGTTATTTAGGTTCTAGAAGATATGTTGAGAAGCTATGTGATCGAATTTGGATTGAATTAGGAAAGGTACATATTCCTTTAGTTGAGTTTGCTTATAATAACAGTTTTCATGCCAGTTTGAAACTGTCTCCATTTGAAGCTTTGTATGGTAGAAGGTGTAAAACACCTACTTGACGGATGGAGCTTAGTGAAAGGAAGTTAATGGGTCCTAAATTAATACGAGAAACTGAAGAGAATTTTTATATTATTTATAATCATTTAAAGGCTACACAGAATCGTCAGAAAACTTATGCAGATCTGAAAAGAAAATGAGTTTCATTTGAAGCTGGTGATAAGGTATTTTTAAAAGTCTTTCCTTAGAAGAAAATCATCAGATTTGGCCAGAAAGGAAAATTAAGTCCAAGGTTTGTAGGTCCTTATGAAGTTTATGAGAAAGTTTGACTTGTAGCTTACAAATTGGCTCTGCCTCCTGAGTTATCAAAGATTCACAACGTCTTTCATGTATCTATGTTGAGAAAGTATAGATCCAGCCCTGATCGTGTTGTACAGATTGAAGAGTTAGAGTTTGAACCAAACTTATGAAGAAGAGCCTGTTAGTATTCTGGCAAGAAAGGTAAAAGAGCTGAGAAATAAAATGATTCCCTTAGTAAAAGATCTATGGCTCTGGAGAAATATAATACTACAGAAGCTACCTGGGAAAGAGAAAGCAAAATGAGGGAGCAGTATCCAAATTTATTTTCAGGTATGAATTTAGATGATAAAATTTTCTAAGTGAGGGAGAGTTATAACAACCCGTTCGGCAAAGTCTCTATATTTGGTTATTGTTTATTGTACTAAGTATAACTTTGAGTAAGTAAAGTATTAGATATGACCAATTATAGGATTTTGTGCATGTGCTAATTGGCGAGTTCTGTGTTTTGGGTGAGATATGTGGTTTGGCGAATTCTTATGTTAAGTATACGCCACCCCATATGTTTTGGAAAATTCGTCAAATCTATAGTTTCATAGATTTGTTTATATATTAGTAAGACTATTTAGTTAGTCCAGTGAGAACTGGTTAGAATGAAACTATGATACTATAATTGATAAGACTTAAAGTATGATAAGCTCACTTAACCACGAAAATCAATAGTCTTAGTGGAATAATCTGATACTTCCATTAAACTTTCTTTTCGTCCTTAAGTATATAAGGGTATCGGTGTCTTCACCGACAAACTTTGCGTGTTCTTTACATTTATCTTCTTCTTGATTTTATCTGCATTCTCTTTCAAAGATTAAGTCCAAAACCTTACTAAGGTTGGGCTCATTTCATTCAGCCAACTCCCACTATTGTTTAGCTTTCTACTCAAGACGTTATAGAATGTTTGAATGACAAAGGCAAAGGTCCTACCATCTAGACTTTGTTGTATTTTTGGTGAGTTCCTTCTTACTTCCATGTGTGTAATACTCCTATTTTATATTTCGTGTAAGGTAAGTACTCATACTCTGTAAAGGTGTAATATGTATATGAAAAAGTGTGTTCAGAGTTGTCAATCTAAGCTTGTTATGATTGTGTTAAAGTGTAGGAACCATTATTCATGCTTAAGCCACTACCTTTTGCTTCTAACAAGAATGATGTGGATTGATTTATGGAAATGATGTTAAGAAAGTATATTCACGGCGTTTCTTCTGATGGATTGTACAGTGAACTGGAAAATCGCGATACATGAAAATGGTTGTGTAGCCTCTGGTAGGGCAAATGTATGTTGCAAACTAGATTGGCAAGTCACGACAAAGGATTCAAACTAAAGGAATAAGAATGGATTGAATGATATGAATGATATGAATTTGACTATGGATCTGGGTATGTGGCTAACATGAATAAGTTTTGTTTGAATGGTCATGTAGGCATATTGTATACGTCAAAGGAATAGTAAACTGGCATATTGTCTTTATGTGAATGGTACTCGTCATCTAGTGAATTGTGTGAATGTGTTTGAACCTTGAAAGGGTCTACTTGAATAATTAAAAACTATTGTTATGCTTTCTTCTGGAACTTACTAAGTTCTTTTGAACTTACCTGTTTCCCGTTTCCTTCTTAGGCCAAGTGTTGAAGGAAGACATTCTGTTAGACTACATCAGAGGACATCTGCTGCTGTGAGACTTCTGTTGTATTATATTATGCATGATGATAGGGGTGATGTTTAATTGTATTTTGGAAAGAAATTGTAATTAAGACTCATGTTGAAGAATTATGACTCAATGAAGTTTCAATAAAATTTATGGAATGGTTTAAAAGTATTTTTATTCTGGGTTGATAAATTATATTACTGAAATTCTATATGCCATTTAACTTATACAATATGTTCCATATTTTATTAAAGGTTTATTTCAAACACTAAGGTTTTCCAATTTTTACGCAAAAAATAATTTAATATAATGATTTCTGAGTGGTGACACGCCTTACTTAGATCCTCCTAAAGGATCGGGCTTGGCGTGTTACCTCGCGTCTCAGCTAAATGATTCTACTAATGGGAAAGAATTTATCTAAAAACTTTGCCACTAATTTGTCCCCTGTAGTAATAGAATCTAGGTCCTAGAAATCAAGCCAATCATACGCGTTATCACACAATGAAATTGGGAACAACCGAAGACGAATAGCATCATCGGTGACCCCATTATACTTAAAAGTATCACAAAGCTGAAGGAACCACTTTAATTTCTAATTAGAGTCTTCCATCATATTGCCCAAAAACTGTAGAGTGTTCTGAATCATTTATATGGTCGTCATCTTGCTTTCAAAATTATTGGCATTAACTGTCAATCTCTCAATACTGACTCATATCGCATCTTAAGGGGGCAGCGTATATTCATGCAATTTCCTTTCTTGTCAAGCCATCACTAGTTCTTGGCTTTACGCTGGTGGTTCAATTAGATCGTCAAACAATGGATTTTCGTAAGGTAAATCAGCTACCACGGGTGGATTGTTTTGCATTTCCTGATAGGTTCGTCTTAAAAATCTCTCTTGCTCAGTGTTTGGCTCAATTGGAATGGTTTTGCTTCGAGTCATGCACTGAAATTAGTAAAATTAAAAATAAAATTAATAACTTAAAATTAAATTGAATAAAAAAAATTTGTATCTATAATTCTAAAATTTCCTATTTAATTTATAAATTTTTGAAAATAAATTTTCAATTTAATGTCAAAACCTCCCTCGCAATGGCGCCAACAACTTGATCGCTGTCAGACGTGCAAACTTCTAGATTGGAAATACTACAACAAAAATATATCAAATAAAGCAATGTTGTTTACAAGTATATGTATCAAATTGTAATATTGTAAGGTTTTACAACAAAACACTATGGGAAGTATTCCGAGGATCGTACTCGAGGGAGGTTGAATTAAACTAAAATTCACTTTTCTACACTAATAGGGCTAAATAGTAATTATCTAAAATTATAGTATGAAAGATCAAATTAAAATTAAATAATAGAAATAGAATAAATAAAATAAAATTAAGAAATGCAAATTAACAATCGAAATTAACTCCAATAAACAAATAGAAGATTAACTCACGTCAATGTTCCTAATTAACTTCAAAATTTGAGTTTTATCGAATTAGCTATTAACTAACCAATTATTACCTTTCGGCCTCTAACTAATTAATTAATTGACTAACATAACTTATCTTTCAACCTCGTCATTTACACCAGGATAAATTACGATGTACTCAGTAAACTATTCTTTCAACCACATTTACCTAAATTACTTCCTAGAGGGGTCAATCCTAGGGTTTAAGTAAGCATAATTTAAGCCAAATAATTAGGAAACAAACACTAATTCTTCCATTAATTATTCCCACATCCGATCGTTAATCTCTCTAAGGAAATTAGCACTAATAGATCTAGATGCAATAAATTTTGAACTATTCGTCATGGAATTTAGGCCAATCTTTGTCGGTTCTCCATTGCAAGTTGACCTTATGCAGTGCTTCGATGTATTGGGGTAGCGGCAGAACAATTTTCCTAAACCCAAACTATCGAATCACTCGATCAGATTCGTGCATCTCCACCATGGCGTAAACCATCAATGGCATCTTCACTTTCTAGATATTGGGATTGACCAACAATTCGGACGGGATGCATTGTTGAGTTCTCATATTAGAGTGTGGCATCCATTCAAATTATAGTACGAAATAATAATGTTCATTATCTACTTAATATTAAAAACTAACCTCGGCTTCCAATCGTTGATCTAATAGTAGTCGAATATCTCCGAGCTCCTCAGATAGTCCCACATAACTCGGGCTATGGTTCCACCTAATCAAATAATATGTTTTTTCCAAAATATAATAATGAAATAATATTAAGGTAACCATATTAACAAATTAATTTTACCTTATTACTAATGGGAAACAATAAGGGTAGTCAGCTAGGGGATGTAAAAATGGCAATCAAAACCATTCCCATTATTGTAGAAGGAGTACGCAACCACCAATTTTAATTTTTTGCGGCTGCGTCGCCTGATACATCTCTTGGTACAACATCGCCAACACGGCTAATCCCCAACTAAGTCGGCCCACTTCTTTCAAGTCAACAAGTTGTAGCAGCCACCTTAAATTTACAAGACTTCAAGGTTTATCAAGCATTAGAACACCTCCGATTAACCTTAGGATGTACATTCGAGCTTGTTGTTCCCTTTCAAGGGGACTCAAACTCTCGTGGAGTTATTGCAAATTTTCTTGCCACCATTTCATCTATATCTGGCTATCGAAAAACTTGTTCATCACCTTGCCTAATAGTTGCTCACAAATGCCGCTCCAATCACCAACAACTACTGATCCCGTAACAACTAGCCCATCCACCAGTAAACCAAGCTATAATTAAACTTTCTCGAGTATGATTGTACACTAACCACATGGAAGATTGAATGTGTGTGTTCCGGGTCTCCATCTTCTGACCAACGCATTGATAAGTGTGAGGTCCAATTTACACCCCTGAGTATACGAGACACATGAAGAATCTCGCATCTTCCAAATGGGGTTCAATCATAGGCGATGACCTCGAAGATAGGTTATGTATATATGTCTCCAACATATGATCTTTGGGCTAATTACAAAAGAAAAAATTAAACTTAATCTTTTTAACAGCTTAATACTGAATTGAAATAAAATTATAAATACTAGAAATATTTTCTTACCATTTGCAATTGCACCACGGAAATGTGGTTGTCATCAAAATAAATAAGAGTATTTGTCATTACAAAATTCAATTAAAATGAATAAAAATTGAAATACATAATTGAATCAAGATGAACTTGAGAGAATTTTAATTAAAATTTTAGAACTAAAATCTTGATAGATTTGATAAAATTGATAGAAATGGACTTGAACGAAAAATTGAGGAAAAGGATTGGATTTATATAGCAGTAAAACTAGTCATTTTTATGGTCATTTGGGAATTCAACCATTGGCTAATTAGACTATTGGGGGATGTTACCATTGGGGAAAAACGCATCCAACGGGGAGTGCTTTTCCGCCTTATCAAAGCGAAAATGCATCCAGCTAAACACATTTTCACCTTCTCTCTCTAAAATTGGCCTATTTTAGTAAATATCACAAAAATCGACCTATTCCATTAATATTTTTTAAAAAAACTAACCTTTTGGGTAATTTAGTCAATGAATTGGCTAATTTTAAAGAGAGAAGGTGAAAATGCATCCAGTTGGACACATTTTCACTTTGAAAAGGCCATCAATTTATTTTTATAGTGGATAAATATAATTACTTATGTATGCAATATATAAACATAAAATGATGTTATACCAATAATTGTGTTAATAATTTACAAGAATTGGATCGAAGCAAAATTTAATGTAAAAAATTTGCACAAAATCAAAGTTCATGTATACAATTCACATTAAATCAGAGTTCATGTATAGTTTTGAGATTTATCCCTAATAATACTAAATAAACCTTAAGATTAAAAGGAGGGTGGTTGTTAAGTTTAAATGTTTCATTTTTTTCTAATTATTTCACGCATATAACAACAACAAGTCTCGTGTTTTCTAAATTTTTTACGCATATAACAATAATAATAATAGTCTATTGAGTCTTAGCTCGATTTGCATAGGTATTGTTGCCAATGCAGAAGGATGTGGGTTTAAGTGCGCTGAAGCGCATTATCCTCCTATTTATGGGTTAAGGAGGGGATATGGGTAGTTCTAGGCATTGTGTTAAAAAGAGTAGATATGGCTAGGAAAAGGACTTTAGACCTTGTGAGACGGTACTTTTAAAACTAAAATGTATTAACTTGCCCAGCTATAGGAGACTTTAAGAACCTCGTCAATACTCCATAAAAGACCTTGAAAGGTAAACCAGTTATGGTGCTTCCAAATGCGCCAAGAGATGATCCCAAAGAGACACGGCTAATCAACCCTCTCCAAAAGAACAGACTGATGATTTTGCAGGTTTTCCATCATCAAATCATGAAGAGATCCAGTGTAGAAGCTGGAAAGCGCTCTATCTAGGATAAGCTTATCCCAAATGCTCCTAGAAGCAGAGCAATCTCAAAGAACATGTAATATCCCCTTTGACTCATGCCCACAAAAACCACGTGCATTGTCTGTCCCAACTCCTTGCCTTACCCTTTCAGCATTTGTAAGCAAACGTTGTTTAAAAGCAAGCCAAATGAAGAAACGAATCCAATGTGGACCCTTGAACTTCTAAGGTAACTCCCAATTTGGTTCTTTTAGATTCAATTTACCCTCTTAGATTTTACTATAGGCATTTTTTAGGGAGAATGAACCAATCGAAGAAGCCCCCATATAATTCTTTCAGGGTTGGAAGAGGGGTGCAGCAGTGGGACACAAATGATCCTGCTAATGACCTCTTCTAAAACCCAAATTCTAAAAAGGTCTAAATTCCACGAACCATAATCTGTAATTATATTCTTATGAGAGCAATCCAGACTAAGATTAGAAGTAGCAGAAATATGATTACACAAAGGTCCAAAGTTCAGAATCCAAGAGTCTCACCAGCAGTTAATAGAGTTCCCATCCCCAACAGACCATAATAAATTCTCGTGAATGAGGGGACATACCTTCGATAGGGATCTCCATAAGAAAGAACAACATCCTTTTGAAAGGTTTTCAGGCATACCACTTAGAATAAGAAACAAAATCCATCCCTCAATCCATCATTTCAGTTTCCCAACCCCGCATCGAAACCCCCTAACAAAATCCGATACCCATTTTGCAACACTTCCCAATGCTGATACCATCCCCCGCCCTCACCAACCCCTACCCACCATTACAGAGATAGACTCTTCTCAAACAAAAACCCCTATCATTCCCTACCAATCCGTTTCCAGCACATTCACCAAAAAGTCTAGTACATACTCTCCCATATTAATACTTTCTCCCATTTTCAAACCCTCCTTAGCTAAAATATGTGCCATACCATTAGCTTTCCTAGGGACATAAGCAAACTGACAGTCCCTGTACTTTTTTGCCTCTGATTTGATAATCATGGATATACACCCCAATAACGGAGGTATCTGCATGGGTTGAGTCCACTTCCTTAATCACCAGGAGCGAATCCTCTTCCACTATCACCTCCCTATGTAATGGTCTAAATTTACAGTTATCGGAACAGTAGTTTTGTAACCACAAATCTGATTTAAAAATAAATTTATTTTAATATTTTTGTATTAATATTGATATGATAGGAAAATCGTATGAAAATATCGATAAAAAAACAAATTTACCAATTTAGTGGTTAGATAAAAAAATTATTGAAGAAAATTACGTAAAAATAAAGTATCGAGACCTCGATCTCGTAAAATTGAGTTGAAAATATTTTTATAAATATTTATGAAGTGTTAGTAATATGGTATTAAAATTTCGTTAGAAAATTTTTACGTTTGGGTAGTTAATTAAGTGAAAAGGACTAAATTAAAAAGGGTGTAAAAGTTACTAAAAGTATTAAATAGCTCAATTGTTAAATGAGGAGGGACATAAATTGAAATAAGCCCAAAAGGAGATATTTTGGGCGGCATAAGCTGAAAAAAAAATCAGCAGAATTGGTGAAATAATGGCAAAATGGGAAAATAACAAAATTTACTAAAATAAAAATGGGACCAAATTAGAATATCTAGAATTCTCTTCATATTTTCTTAATTATCATCAGCCAAAAACATCCTAAGGGTTTATTCAGGCTGGTATTTCATAATTTTTGCACCAAGTGAGTTAATCCTTATCACTTTTTTTTGTAATTTTTGTGTTTTTAAGACTTTTACAACTAGGTCCTATTACTAAATTCATTAGTTTTTTATTTCATGGATGAAAATGAAAGTCGCCATGGTTGAGTGCTGTAAGTTTATGATGAAATAGCATGGAATTGAAGCTTTAATTTGTTTATGAGATGATTTTATTAGGTAATTTCAAAAGAAATTGATTTGTGGGTCCTAATTGTGAAAAAGTTTGGAATTAAAGTCTACTGCTAAAATTCTGATTTCCAAAGGCTATAAAGTAGTTTAAAGTGATAGAATAAAATGTTAATTGAGAAAAATCAGCTCAATTGAGAGGTTAATTGAGCAGTGATGAAATTATCATTTATTGAAAGCTTAAGGGAAAAATGGTAATCAACATCTTGAACTAAAACAGTTTTGGACAGTAGCAGTAGGTTAACTTTGAAAAATCACCATAAATTGTGGAAATTGAATTAGAGGATGAAAAAACTTGGAATTAAATCTTATTAAGTCTAGTTTCTTATAGAAGAAATGGTGTAATCAATGGAATTGTAAATTATGAGATATAATAAATTTTGTGAGGCAAGGTCAGAATGATTTCGAAATCCCCTATTCTGATTTGTGAAAATCATTAAAATTTGTAAAAAAAAATAATTATAGGTTAGAATATATATGTTTAAAATCCTTAATGCGTCTATTTTTAAAAGAAATAAACGGGAACATCATCTGAATCTCATACTATGAGAAAATAAATTTTTAGTGAAGAAGGGTCGAAAATGTCAGACGGCAGAACAGGGATGACTTTAAAGAATTAACTGTACTTATTGGCTAAACAAAAAATTTTCAAAATTTTATGATAAAAATATATGTGAGTCTAGTTTTGGGAAAAATTAGCGGATCTTAATTTGGAGTTCTGTAGCTTAAGATATAAATAATTTAGTGACTATAACTCAAGGAGACAGCTCTGAATGAACTATAAATAATAATGGAATTGTAGAGAATGTTACATATGAACATGAAATGTATTAAATTAATGATTAAATTTATTTATTTAAATCCAGAAAATTCAAATATGAAGCTAGATCAAGGAAAAGAAAAAGTTCGGGATTAGTAGATTTTTGTATACGAACAAGTATCGAGGTAAGTATAATTCTTATTGAATGGCATCTCCGGCAGCCTCCAATGTTCACTACCAACTCTCAATAGAGGTAACTTCCCATTTATAATATCAAGTTCATATACATAAGAAAGTATATTATGGATAATGTTTTGTAGTAAGGTGAACACCCTATCATGCACCAATCTATTTCTTTCGTACTAGAGAAATGATAGAATTGACAGGTACGATTCAATGAATTTGTACAAAGAAATTGTAACCAATCTTGCTAAGAATGATCTCCTCATTCACCATCCGACTTTATGTGAAACTGTTAAAGATATGTGACCTAAATTCTTGTTAAATAAAAATACAAGTGGAAATATAAGGGGATCTACGAGGGCGGAGGTCGAGGGCTACACAAGTGAAATCCGTATAGAAGTATGCTTCCTCTATTTGATGTTGATTAGAATAAGGTGTTTTAACCTTACACCATTACTTTTATTTGACTTTGATTAGAATATGGTTTTACAAACCTATAAATAGAAGTGGCCATCTCTCCTCTTGTATCATTTGAATTCAACATAGTAAATTTTATTCCCCTCTGCCAGTGGTTTTTTTCCCAAAAGGGTTTCCACGTAAAATCCGTGTCCTATTTTTTTCTCTTTTTTCTTGCCATTATCAACATTCTATTTTTACAAATTGTTATCAAAGCTTTAGGGTTGCTTATCTCGATCACAGTAATGGCATCATTGGAGTATGAAATTCTGTCGTTGGATAGCAACACTAGATTCGCGTTATGGCATATAAAGATGCAGGCAGTTCTTGCATAGATGGATTTCAAATATTTCCTGCTGGGGACAAGTTAGATGCCTTCGACATTGACGAAGGAAGAGAAGAAGCGTAAAGATTAAAAGGTCTGGAAGTAATTACATTTGCATTTGTCTAACAAAATTTTGAAAGATGTGATGAAGTAGAAGACTGCCGCTATATTATAGGAAACACTAGAGCAGCTATGCATGTCAAAAACCTGACGAGTAAGTTACATATGAAGCAACGTCTTTATGTTCATCGTTAAGAAGAAGGTGAGTCTGTGCATGAAAACATAACTGTGTTTGAAAAAATTATCTTGAACCTAGAGACCATGGAGGTTCAGTTTGGTAAAGAAAATTTAGGGTTGATTCTACTTTCTTCGTTGCTTTCGTCCTATTCAACCTTTAGAGACACAATTTTGTATAGTTGTGAATCTCTCACAGTTGATGAGGCCTATGATTCTTTGACCTCGTATGATAAGATGAAGTATCTTGTGATTAAATCCGGCTCTCAGGGAGAGGGTCTTATTGTTTGTGGGAGACAAGAACAAAATAATAATGATGATCGTGGAATAACACAGGAACGGAATCATCGCAGTAAATCTAAGGGTAGATTGAGATCTTCAAACAGAGGTAAAACTTGTAACTTCTGTAAGAAGAAATGACACATTAAAACTGAGTGCTATAAGTTGCTAAATAATATCAAAAGGGAGGCTGCGAATCAAAAGAGAAAACAACTAGAAATATCCGGTAAAGCTGATGTTGTAGAAGACTATAGCGATGGTGAACTCCTAGTTGCTTCTGTTAGAAATTCCAAAGTGAACGAGAAATGGATCCTTGATTCTGGCTACACCTTCCATATGAATCCCAACTAGGATTGGTTTACAACTTATGAAATAGTGCCTGAAGGTATTGTTTTAATGGGAAATAATGCATCGTGTAAAATTGCAAGTGTTGGAATGATTAAAGTTAAGGGTCCGTTTGTTTACTTTTCCTAGTTTTACGGTGTTTGAAATACTGAAAACATTTTACATTTGGAATTTTTTTTCCAAAAAACGGGTAAAATGAGTATGAGTTTACGGAAAATGTCTTACCGATTTTATTTTTGTAAGACATTTTCAAACTCTCACCAAGTTACTTTCTCCTTCTTCCTTCCGTTCTTCATCCCTACTCCTTCTTCATCCAGGTAACTTTCCTCCTTCTACTTCTTCCTTTCTTCATCTTTTATAATCTTTTCCATTTTTCCTTAGCTTTTTCCGTCTCATATCTTCTCTTCTCAGGCAAATTACACACTGCTATTTCGTTTCGCTCAAATCTTCCTCTTCGCAGGGTCTTAGCTTAAGGTATGGCATCTTCTTTATCATCTTTATCATTTTCATTTCTTCTTATTCTTGAAAAACTGCTTAAGGTATGCCATCATTTTGGTTCTATATTTTTATACTGTTGAATACCCATTTGTTTTTTATGCTGAATTAGTGGTAGGTTTTATCTGAAAATGAAGCAGCATTGGTTTGGGTTTTATGCCTTTCTTTGTTTCTTTATTTTTGATTCTTTTCTGGGTTTGGGATTAAAATATGAAAATGATAATCCAAATGATGAAAATGATAATTATTTTTAACTCAAGATGAGGGTAAAGTTAGATACATGAAGAGGCATATCATTTCAAAATGATGCATTATTTGGAAGTGGAAAGGGATATGCTTAAAAATGATCTTTAGAGCATAAATTTCTCATCATAGGTTGATTTAACAATGCCCAATTTGCACCGAATATAACAACATTTATTTTTGTTTTCTGCTAATCTGCAGTCCAACCCTGTTTTAGAAGCATTTGGTAATGCTAAGACTGTTAGGAATAATAACTCAAGGTAAGTGTATATTGTTTTAACAAGTTTTACACCCTGCATGTAGTAGATTCTATGTTATAATCGCTTTTTTTTACCTTTACATGCATGTTTTGAATGATGTAGTCATTTTGGTAAGTTTGTGGAGATTCAATTTGACCGGAGGGAAAGGATTTCAGGAGCTACCATCAAGACTTACTTATTAGAAAGATCACGTGTTTGTCAAGTGTCTGATCCTGAGAGAAATTATCATTGTTTCTACATGCTTTGTGCAGCACCACCAGAAGTAAGTTGTTTTTTATTACTTTAATCAAGTTGCTTATAAATTATTTGATACAATATGTTCTTATATAGTTTTTCCCCTATTAAGCATTTTCCATGTTTACTTTTATTGATTTCTAGATTATCTTAGTACCAAAATGTTCTGTCTAAAAAAGGATTTGGGTTGGGAAGTTTTATTGTGAGAATGATCTTTCCCTAATTTTTAGCTTGTGATTTCAATATATCTGGATATGCTTAATGCTTGAAGGTTTTAATTTGGGTTAAACTATGATAATCTTTATTATCTCTCATTCTTATCTATCCCCTTTTTCTATTTGATTCTCCATCTCCCTCTTATCTTTGATTTATTTATTGGTGTCATTCTCTTAGCCAACAGAAGAACAACTTACAAGTTAAAAAGTTTCACTTTAACATTCTCTTTGCAAAATTTATTATTGTCGAACTGGGGTCTTTTAGGATGTACATTGGAGGCCCTGAGATAGTATTATTATGTGATTGTGTGATGGCTTCCATGTGATATGATTATAGACATGAGTCATTTATGGCTCCTACCTAGTTCACCTTCTATTAATTCCAATCATTAATTTGGGTTCTAAAGCTGCGTTGGTGTATACAATTTATTATCCTCTAAGCTTAGTGTTTAGTGATTTTGTATCAAATTTCCTAGCATGCCAGTGGTCCCAAGAGACATTCACAGCTTGAAATAGTTATGGTATAGAACATCAAATATGAGGCAATTTCTTGTTTCTAGAAAACCATTTTTTAGCCTTTTGTTTAACTTAGATGTCGTATTACTGTCTTGATCTGAATAAGAAAGGCCTTCAATTTTCTAAATCATTCAACTTCCAATTTTATTAATCTTCTATTTCATGCTTTGATTCTAATTTTTGTCTACCTTTATTCAATGTAATATTAGCTTATTGGAGAGGAAGAATCAACCAAAAAAAGTTAGGTTAGCTTCCACAACTAAGCATTCCACAAGTATGAAAACTCAAAGGTGGTTTGTCACTAGGTTAGGCCTCTACACAAATATGAAAATTGGAGAGCAGACATTCTATGTAATTTTTAGTTTAGCAATATTTCAATTTATGCTAATTTATAACTACTTACCTCGCTATAATTTTACAGTTTTTAGTCTGGATTGAGATCAAATACAACATAGTCAGGTCGGACATCAACTGCAAGCTCTTCAGTGAAGTTGAAATCACCAAATAGGAAACACCAAACTGGTGGAGATCCTATATGCACACAAGAATCAGTTGCAAATTAGAAGCAAGCGAAGAGCTTTGGTATTTTGTTAGTTTGATATTGGATATTGGATTTGGTTGGTATTAGTACAGAGTTTGTGCTGGTATAGCCACTGTTTTGTTTTTGGTAAAGGCAATATTTTGGTGTTGGTTGATATTGCTATAGGCACTTTGTTATTGTTGGGTTCTTTTTGCTTGTGTAAATGCTGGATGGGTTGATAAAGGCCTACAATATTTCCACTCAATAAAGGACATACAAGGATTAATCCATACTGCTGATCATTGTACTTGTATAATTGACTTATTAGCTCGATATGGAAATATATGAATTAACCCATACTACTGATCATTACTATTGTATAATTGACATATTAGCTCGATTTTATTGCTTTGGTTGTTTTCAATTTATGAAAGTTAATATTTTAGCTTAATAATTGAGTATTATTATTTATTTAATTTGATTTATTTATTTATAAATAAATCATTGCAATATATGTAAAAACAATTTAAAATATAAATTTATTAATATATATAATAAACTCAATTAAACAATGAAAAGATAATAAATTCCTAAATATATATTTGTTTAATTTAAAACAGTTTTTATGAAATATTTTCAGGAAATCTGCTAAACAACAGAAAATATTTTACACAATTTCATCCCAACACCAGAAAAGTAAATCATTTCCAGAAAAGTAAATCATTTTCCAGAAATTATTTTCTGGAAAACATTTTACTAGCAAACAAATGGAGCTTAAGATGTTTGATGGAGTTGTTAGAATACTTAGTGACATACGACATGTTCCAGAATTGAAAAAAAATTGATTTCATTGAGTACTCTTGATTCAAAATGGTACAAATACATAGCCAAAAGTGGGGTTCTAGAGATTTCCAAAGGTTCCCTTGTCATGATGAAATGGCAAAGAAAAGATGCCAAGTTATATGTTTTGTAGGGTTCTATTGTTACTAGTGATGCTACAGTTTCTATTATTACTAGTGGTGCTACAGTTGCTTCATCTTCCTTGTCAGATGATGATGTTACTAGACTTTGGCATATACGTCTAGGTCATATGAGTTAAAATGGCATGACAGAATTGAGCAAAAGAGGACTTTCTAATGGGTAAGGCATTAGCAAACAAAAGTTCTATGAGCACTACATTTTTGGGAAGTAAAAGAGTGTTCGATTCACTAGAGGAATCTATAACACAAAGAGGACATTAGATTATATTCATTCTAATCTTTCGGGACCATCCAGAGTGCCTTCGAGAGGTGGATCTAATTATATTCTAACTTTTATTAATGATTTTTCCAGAAAAGTTTGGTCATACTTCCTAAAGCAAAAAAGTGATGTGTTTTCCGCATTCAAGTCTTAGAAAACTATGGTTGATAAACAGACAAGAAAACAGATAAACAACCTCCAAAAATATAATGGCTTGGAGTTCTATTCTGATGAGTTTAACAAATTGTGCAAATTAGAAGGGATCGTGAGACACTTGACAGTTCGTCATACTCCACAGCAAAACGGCATTGCAGAATGAATGAACAGAACGATCATGGGGAATGTTATTATATTCTTGAATGCTAATTTATTGAAGTCGTTTTAGGCTGAAGTAGCCTCCACTGTATTTTTTTTATCAATCGATCTCCATCCATTGCCATTGAGAAAAAGACTCCATAAGAGATATGGTCTGGTAAGCCTGCTGATTATTCTGATTTAAAGATTTTTGAGTGTCCTGCGGATGCTCATATTGGTAATGGAAAATTGGAACTAAGATCTATTAAATGTATTTTTCTTGGTTATAAGGCTGGTGTAAAAGCGTATAAGTTATGGTATCCTGAAAATAGAAAAGTTGTAATTAGCAGATATGTTGTTTTTGATGAAACTGTTATGCTACCTATCTTATCTCTTCAAGACTCTTCAAATAAAGAACAGCAAAAGCAGGTGGAGCTTCATATTGATTTAGTATCTACAACAGATTCTACTTCTCAAGTTAGTACAGAAAATCAGAATAGAGTCCCTTCTTCACCACAATATTCTATTGCAAAAAACAGAACTAGAAGAGAAATTAAACCTCCAAAAAGGTATGTCGAGGCTGGTCTAGTTGCTTATGCTTTAAATGTGGCAGAAGATATAAATGGAAATCAAGAGCCATCTACTTAGTCCGAGGCAGTTAGCTATGAAGACTCAGAAAAGTGGATGTTTTCCATGCGAAAAGAGATGGATTCACTCCACAAGAACATCGCATGGGATCTTGTGAAACTTCCTAAAGGTAAGAAGGTTGCTCGTTGTAAATGGGTGTTTAAGAGCAAACAAGGGACTCCAAGAGTTAAAGAGCCCAGATATAAAGCAATTCTTGTTGCAAAAGGTTACAGTCATATTCTAGGTGTGGACTTCACAGATGTGTTTTCTCCAGTTGTGAAGCACAATTCGAACCGAGCCTTGCTTGGTATTGTGGCCATGTATGATTTGGAGCTTGAATAGTTAGATGTAAAAACAATATTTTTGCATGGAGAACTTGAAGATGACATTTATATGTAACAACCAGAGGGGTTTACAATATCAAAAAAAGAGGACTATGTTTGCTTACTGAAAAAGTCCCTTTAAGGTTTGAAATAGTCACCAAGACATTGGTATAAGAGATTTGATTCCTTTATGACTTCTCATAATTTCCAAAGAAGTAGCTTTAACAGTTGTGTTTATTTTAATAAAAATAGTGATGGCTCTTTTGTATATCTACTCCCTTATATTGATGACATGTTGATAGAGGCAAAAGATAAAGGAGAGATCAGAAAAGTCAAAGCTCAACTTAGTGAAGAATTTGAGATGAAGGATTTGGGAGCAACAAAGAAGATACTTGGTATGAAGATTCTCAGATATAGAAAAGTAAGTAAATTGTATCTAATTCAGAAAAGGTACATTGAGAAAGTTCTTTCCAGGTTCAATATACAGAGAGCTAAGCTTGTTAGTACTCCTTTAGCAGCCCATTTCTGACTTTCATCGGCTTTGTCTCTACAGTCACATCTTTCATATTCTAGTGCAGTGGGATCTCTCATGTATGCTATGGTTTGCTTACATATAGATTTTTCATATGCAATTAGTGCAGTGAGTAGATACATGGTGAATCTTGGTAAAGAACACTATAAAGCAATTCAGTGGATTTTGAGATACTTATGAGGTACTACTGATGTTTGCTTACAGTTTGGATGAAATAGAGATGGAGTCATTGGGTATGTTGATGCTAATTTTGCTGGAGACCTTGATAAAAAAAGATCTCTCACAGGTTATGTCTTTACAATTGGGGGTTGTGCAATCAGTTGAAAAGCCACTTTCAAACTACTGTCGTTTTGTCTACCACTGAAGCTAAGTACATGGCAATTAGTGAGGCTTGTAAAGAAGCTATTTGGTTAAAGGGGCTCTTTACTGAACTCAATGAATACCTTCAAATTAGTATAGTATTTTGTAACAGTTAAAGTGTCATCTTCCTTATGAATGATCAAATGTTTTATGAGAGAACAAAGCACATTGATGTTCGATATCATTTTGTTCATGATATTATTGCTCGTGGTGATATTTTTGTGGGCAAAATCCATACTCATGATAATCCTGCAGATATGATGACTAAGTCACTTCTGATAACCAAGTTTGAGCATTGCTTACACTTGGTTGGTGTTCATTGATGAAGATAAACCCTTAAGGGGTTTCATGGAAGAGGTGGAGAACTTGTTTGTTGAGAGTTCGTGTCAAGGTGGAGATTGTTAAAGATATATGACCCAAATTCTTATTAAATAAAAATACAAGTGGCAATATAGGGGGATCTACGATGGCAAAGGCCGAGGTGAAAACCTTATAGAAGTATGCTTCCTGTATTTGATGTTGATTAGAATAAGGTGTTTTAACCTATCTATATTACTTCTATTTGACTTTGATTAGAATATGGTTTTACAAACCTATAAATAGACACAGTCGTCTTTGAGTGTTCTATTTTTCTATATTACTTCTATTTGACTTTGATTCGAATTCGACATAGTGAATTTTCTTCTCCTCTGCCCGTGGTTTTTTTCCAAAAGGGTTTCCACATAAAATCTGAATGTTCTATTTTTTTCTCTCTTTTCTTACCATTATCAACATTCTATTTTTACAGAAACAGATTCCAAATCTTCGCATCAAATGGACAGTCTCGAAAGCCATGTTACAAATTCTCTACACCACTCGCACACTTGGGGCTCAGCAGATCCAGCTAACTGTTTGTTGTATACATTGTGGAAATTAGTAATTAGATTATTAAATATGCACCAGACTATAATTTTGATCTTCTCTGGCAAATTGAGTCGCCAAATTTTCTTGTAAAAATTACGGTAACTACTATCATTTGCTGTGTGAATAGACGTTCCAAGTCTTTATAATAGAGCCATATAGCCACTCCTGACTGAATAATCACTTAAAGGTTCTTCTACCTAAATAACAATATCATCCTGTGGATTCAAAGCAAGCGGGATGCATAGGATTTTACCCACCACCTTAGCACTAAAACACCTTAGTAAGTTTTACTACATCACATTGTCTTTCATTTTGGAAAATCAGATCTGAAACTTTAAAGAATGACACAGTACCATCCAAATTTTGAATTCTACATTGTGTTATTCTAGGGACCTATATATCGTCCCAAATGTTAATTTTCAAACCCGTCCCCACCTGCTAGCCCATTCTCTCCTTGAGTAGATCCATCACCATCTATATACTCTTCCAGGTATAAGATAGGTAAGTCCCTAACTTTGCATCCAAAAAATGAGTAGTGAGATAGTATTTGGCTTTAAGAGATCTATCTAACAGCAAGTTTTAATTTTTAATCAAACGCCAACTATGTTTGGCCAAAAGAGCAATATTAAAATTTCCAAGGCTACAGAATCCCATACCTCCATTCTCTTTCAGTTCGCATAGTTTTGACGACACACACTAATGGATCCCTTTTTTTTCCCAACTTTTTTCCACCAAAAACGATAGATAATACGTTCCAAATCCAAACACAACGAAGCTAGCAATAGAAAACAAGATATAGTAAAAGTGGGAATAGCATGTAACACACTCTTTATAAAAACCTCCTTCTTCATTAGGACAATGGCATCATACACGAACTATTAATATGACTCTTCAACTGATCATTCAACCTTTGAAAAACCCTACTTTTATTTCTCCTTACTATGTTTGGCAAACTCAAATATTGCTCAGGATTGGAAGATACACGAACCCCCAAGCAATCCAAAATCATTCTTCTATTTTCCTCCCTCACATTCAAACTTAAATAAGCGACTGACTTTTCATAATTCACACACTGCATCGACGCCAACTCATATTCCTTAAGAATCTGCTTTAGAACCATCGTAGCCCCTCTAAATAAAATACAATCATCCACGAATAAAAGATGGGAAACCTTTGAGCTCCTTCGGCATATTTTTGCAATCCTAACCAATCCATCCTAACAAGCCATATGCATTAAAGAGGACAACCCTTCACTACGTGTTAGAAACAAATACGGGCTAAGTGGATCCCCTTGTCGAAGACCCCTTCCTGGTGAAAAACCCTCCCCACTTTACCATTAATAACTACAAAGCATGATACCGTACTCACATAATGAATAATAAAATCCACCCAAAATCTCAAAAAGCCCATATGAATCATCATCATCTCAACAAAATTTCACTCTACCCTGTCATATGTCTTACTCATGTCAAGATTTAACGCAATATGTTCTCTAAAATTTCGCACGCAATGAGAATTTTGTCTGTTATTAACCTTCTAGGGACAAAAGTGCTCTGCACTTCATCAACACAACAATTTAAAACACTTTGAAATCGATTAACCACAGTTTTAGAGATGATCTTATACAACACCGTACATAGACTAATAGGACGAAAATCTTTCATGCTAGTAGGATTAAATGTTTTTGGAATTAGAACAATGCTGGTATGGTTTATTTCTTCTAGAGACGTACCTCCATTGAGAACCTCAAGAACTTAAGACCCAACATCCTACCCCACAATATGTTAGTAAGTTTGGAAAAATAATGCAAGAAAACCATCAGCCCTTGAAGCTTTAGTAGGCGCCATAGCTTTTAAGGTGGTGGCAATCTCCTCCATTTCATAACATGTCGTCAAACATTTATTCATATCATCCGTAATGCAGCGTCGCGCCCACGTCAGAATATGATCAAAATTAATCGTTCCTTTGGAGGTGAATAAGTCCATAAAATACTCATTTGCAATGCAATCTACCTCACTATCATCGCTAACAATCTGACCATCACCCTTATCCAACCCTTTAACTCTATTTAAACACTTCCTTTATAACACCACCAGATGAAACAAAGTTGTATTTGAACCACCTTACTTCAACCAATTAACATGCACTCTTTGTAAAATTTCCTCCTTTTCCATACTTAGATTCAACTTTAACTTAGTCCCCAAAAGGTCTGATATATTATCATCAGTCATGTCCTCCTCATTGAGCTCAACAATTTCGTTGCATAGTTTTCTAATATTCCCTATTTTCCTTTCTTAATCCATCACCCCATGCCTTCAATCCCAACCCCAACAATTCAAAACGCTGAGGAACAGTCCCCACACTGCTTTCTTAATGCCGGTGAATCTCAACCTCACAAGATTCCTCCAATATCTAACAAGCTTTGAATCTAAATCTAATCTCTCTCCATTACCTCTCATCCTTATTTATGTTCACCAACAAAGGGTAGTGATTAGAAAACGAGAACAGCAATTATCGTATTGAGAAGTTTGAGAATTTATCCCACCAAGCTGAATTTCTAACACCTCTTTCCAACCTTTCCCTGATATTATCATTTCAAAATTCCCTCACTCCCAAGTAAACCAGGGCCCCTCAAACCCCAGATCCTCTATTTGACAATCCATTAACACTTTTTGAAATTCCTCCATTCAACCCCCTCCCGCTTAACCCCCATTTCTTCTCAAATGAATAGAATATCTCATTGAAATCCATATACACCATCCAGGGTAAAATTTGATCCCTACCCAACCCCCGTAAGAGATTTCATGAATCAAATCGACTCCTCAAATCAAGAGAATGATAAAATCCTGTCATCCCATTTACCTTCGTCTCCATAATCCTGAATCTCCACATCAGTATGATTTTTTGAGAAACTCTTTAAACTAACAACCACATCAAAATGCCAACCCAAACTAAGCCCGCCCCTAAATCCATTTGCTGAGATGTCTATACCATGCAAAAACCCACCCTTCTTACGCACTTTCTCCATTCTGTTCAAATCTAGATTTGCCTCTATAAAGAATACAATTTGAGGATTATGAAGTTTCAACGTTTTCTGATGCCTCCTATTTCCTTGTGAACTCCCCAATCCACGAACATTTCAACACATAATCCTCATTGTTGTCAATTGACTTTCCCCTTGGCGGACATTGATAATTTATCTTGGTAAGCCACTGATTGCTTACCCACTTTCTCCCCAAATCTAAAATCTCAGAAACTCTACCAAATAATATAGTTGTCATTTTTCTCTTCTTCCCCTTCAAACTATCAATCAATACTTCTTTTAAATCATGGTTCATTGGATCTTGCCTAAACCCCAAACCAAAGTTCTCAAACCTCTCAAATCCCTCCCTAGATCTACCTTCCAAGTTCATACCCAATATTGGATTAATATTATTTATCCCTTCAAACACAAAAAAAACCCTTAACACTCATTACCCCTATTGCTTCAAAAAAATTTTCACCAGACCCTATCACACTTCCCCCTTGTAACCAAACACTCTCAACTATAACAGCTCGCCTCACCGAAAGAGCTTGTAACGAGATGTCCTATCCCATTTCAGTATCATTCACCTCCGTTGTTAACCAAATCGGGTAAAAACCATCATTATGTCCCAAGCAACCACACAGAAAACAAAACGTTAGTTTTTCATGCTAAAACCTCTCATAAATATGGCTTTGAGGAGACAATTGAATCTTCTTCCTTCATTTCAATGGGGATCTAATGTCGATTTTCACCTTAATACACATGAAATGCCTAAAACCCCTAGTTACCTGCCGCATACCATACTCCTCAAAACCTCCCAATAAAATTTCCCAACTATTTAGCCACTGATTCAAAATAAAATCTTGGAGGGAACTTATGAACTTGAACCCAAAAATAAGAATAAACCAAAGGTACCAACATCGGGTCCTCTATATCCCCTAATATGTGAAACACCAATAGGTGATTGTTAAAAGTCTAGGGCGACCCTTTTATCACTCTTTCGAAATCCACTCAATGAAAAAACTGAAATAGAAACTGTTTCTCCCCCAGATCCGAAATCTCAATGCCCCCTAATAGATGTCATAGATTCGCTAAAGTATTTCGCATCGCCTAAAATTGGACCACTTGGCTGTAAGACAACAACTTACAAGACAAAGATCATACATCTTGATATGACCTTCCGAGACTCACACAAGCTGCAGCCCCTCCTCCTCATCATTAGCGATATGCAACCCCGCCAATGTATTCTCCATTGCTAGATCTCACTCACCAAAAATCACCCTGCAAATATCACATAAAAGATGAGAAACAAATTTGACACAACCAGAAACAACCAAATACGGAAACCTAAACAAAATAGGTGAACAAGACAAAAACCCTAGAAGTGTGCTACATTAGAGCAGGTAGAGACATGCCAAAAGGCAAAATTTTTAAAAAGAATGGTGAATTCTACTAAAAGAATGGTGTGTAACTTTTTATGTGTTAAGTTTTAAGTACAATTAAGTTACATTTTTTTAATTTGAAATAAAGGACATTTGCATGTCTAGCATACAATATGTTAAGAGTGAATAATTAGGTATTAATATTTGTAATTAAATTCTTTTAAGTATATGGTATAATTAATATTTTTCAATTCTGGGTTTTAAGTATACATTAAAATAAATATTAAAAGTATTTTTTAACGAAAGTAGTATGTATTCAAATTTGAAACTTGAAAACATTTTGAATTTGAAATAGATTACATGTTTTTTATTTGATATTTTAAAATGAAGTAGGAATTTTTTGAACATTTATTATCTTCTCATCCTAATATAATAAAAAATTTAAGGTTTAAGGAAGCGTATATATGTTTAAACAATATTTATTTATTTATTTAGAATATTTTCAATTTCAGTTATAAGATTAGGAATGTATATAGATTTTGTTTCTGAAATATGGTAAAATGCATTATAATTAATTTGTGCTGCCTAATCGATTTATCCTATGTAGGAAAGGAAATGCATGATTGGAGTGTAATAATAAGAATAAAATGGTAAATATATTTGCAAAACTGTATATGTTATATGAGCCTATTCCTATTCCTATTCCTATTCCTATTCCTATTCCTATTCCTATTCCTGTGTCTATTTTATTGTATGCCATGAAATAATAATATTAATTCGAAAACTTAAATGCTTAAAATAACCAACAAGTGCATTAATATGAATAATGTGGTAGCATTTAAACATAATTTAGATTGAGATGAGACCCATACCAATTTTATATAAACAAATTTCCTTTAACTTGAAATAATAAGGGGTACCGAACACAATTTTATTACAAACCTACCCATTTGGTATGGAAAACTTGATCCTGTGTATTAGACCAACTTTTAAAATTTTATTCCTATTCTTGTATTTTGAAGACAGGATTTGGAGTTGTTGAAAAGCTTACTTCATTGAAAAAAATTATATTTAAAAGCTTTATTGCATATTTTAGTATAATATAAAAATTCAATCAATAACGTTAATTAAGGATAGTAAACCACAATCAAACATACAATATTTAATACATGATTACTCATAAATAATGGAATGTAAACGGAGAGAAAGTAATATAATTGATATTTTTTTAAAAAAAATTAATTCAATATCCTTAAATATGGACTACACCTGATAATCGTCGGGTGCGGGCCAAATTAATTTTAGGTTCGATTTTAAAAATTAATTTAAAATTTTACCTAAGTTCGATCCAGATTATATATGGTAAATTTGAGCCCAGCCAGGCTCGTATTAAAATTTTTTAGATTATTTTATTATATAAAATAAATTTAAAAAATATAATATATCAAATACACTAAAAATATTAAAATAAAAATTTTCTAATAAATTAAAAATATATTAAAAAAATATTTATACTAAGATAGTTAAAACTAAAATAGTAGCAAAATTAAAAATAACACAAACAATAACTATATAATATTAGCAATATAATAGTGAAATGGCGGCGAAATGGTAGCGATACAACATTAAAAACGTCAACAAAAGAACAGTGAAATAGCACAAAAAATAGCAATAAAATAACACAAAAAACAACTTGTAAAATGTAATCAACCAACCAAAATATCTATATATCAACCAATCAACATATTTAATTTTATAACAAGCTATAAATCGTAAGCTAAATTAAATTGTCAACAATTAGAAAAGTAACCTATAAAGCAATCAAAGAATCGTCATCGTCATCGTCATCGTCATCGTCATCATCATCATCATTCTCGCAATCAATTCCTGATAAGAAATATGAATAAATAGTTAGATAATCAAACTGATGAAATTTTATAAAATTATAATAAAACAAGAATAATAAGTATCTGCTGAAAATCCCTTAGCTCAGATCCAGTCATCAAAGCAAACAACGGCTTGAATCATTTTTTATTTAAGCAAACACCTCAAAGGTGTAATAATTCTCTTCCCATGCTAAAAGTTGACTCAGAAGTTACAGTCGATATTGGAATTTTCCAAAGATTAGGAGCCAATAATAAAGCTCATGATATTGAATTGAATTTTTGCTCCAACAATCTAATACATCTATTTGACTATTCAACTCAAGAATAAAGGTCAAACTGTGACTTTTCATTCTTAGTATTGGATTCACTTAAGTATCATTTATAATCATCAATCACATCATAATCTTATCCTAAATCAACCCTATTAACATTGAATTGACGCAAACTAGAATCAACTAAATAATTATCAGAAACATTGGAACTCTCAACAAAAGAGGAAGATGTGGGTTTGGAGTTCTTAACATACTAATGAAATAAGAGTTTAAGATTGCTAAGAATGGTTTGCAAAAAGTCTAACTAATGAGTACCATAAATTGTAGTAAAATAATATTGCACATAATTTAACTTGTAACGTTGATCTAAAATTACAGTGCATGACAATACCAAAGCATACTCAGCCCAATATTTATCAACTTTCTCTTTCATTTGCTTAACCTGTTACACATTATACCCAACCCGATCACCAGGTCTGAGTACAAAGTGTCACAATTAACCTGAATAACTTAACAAATTTTCTACCCTGATCTACTTTCAAACTTAGACAAAACTAAATTATATATCTATTATTCTTACCATTCAACCATTACTCAGTTCCATGGATAACGACATATTTCAAAATTAAATTTTTAATTAAATTTGATACTTTATAGTACCAAGCTTTTATAGTCATTCGTCCTTATTAAACAAAAATAATTATTTAAAAATTTCAACTTAAGGCTTTACTACAACTACACCAAATAAGTCCCCGATGCGTGGCCTCTAGGGGTGCCCATTGTAACACCCCAAAATAGGGATTAGGAGTTTTAAGGGTATTTTAGGAATTTTAGCCTATATGAGCTCGAAATTTTGTAAGGTTGGTACTCGACAGTGTTTTCGACTATGGCATCTTAACTGCCAAATCAAGTTTTGAAAAACTATTCTAGAAACCCATAATTTTGAAAAAGGACTAATTTGTAACAAAGTCAAAATAGTAGGCATTTATGTTGTAGTTTTATCATTTTATAAAATTAAACCTATTTTTTCCCCATCAACACGTTTTTTACATCTATTTCTTATCTCTTCATTATACTTGCCGCCTCTTGCCATATCCCTAGTTATTCCATTGATTTTTTATTCTCAAATCATAATACCTTGATCTTCTAACATTCTTAAGTCATTTATTGCCATAAATATCCAAGAAAAACACCCAAAACTTTATAGAGTTCACCATCTTCTTCAAACATGGGGTTTTTAGATTTATGACAAAACTCCTTCATTCTTCCAACAAAGGTAATCATTCATGTCACCATTTTTTATTAATGTTATTTAGACTCTAAAACTGAATTATTAGCCCTCAAGTCGCATGTTTTAAATAAAAGTTGAAAATTGAGCCATTAATGGTGGATTTCAGGATTTTGAGTCAAAACTTGGTTTCAAAGAGTTTTTCAAATTTTTTAGCATGGAAGGTTTTTAAACTTATCTTGAAGTTTCGTTCATGATTTCTCATGTTTTAATGAATTTTGTGAAAATTTCTTAAAAGATGTCAAAAAATGTCGATACCATGAATTAAGTATATTTGTCTAGTTTAAAGATTGTAGATTAGGCATAGATGATTAAGTAGATGAACGGAACTGATTTTAAGCGAAAAGGTTGAGTATAGATCGAGATATTGGTATATAAAGTTTGTTATGTTAATAATTTAAGTTACGTAGGAACTTGGCTTGAGCTTGTGTTTTAGTTGATTTGAGTGAATTCTTGGTTGATAGTTGACTATGGTTATTGTGTGATTTATGTGTGTAAAGCTTCAGATTCGTTAGAGCTTGCTACGAGCTAGGGAAGCTTTAGTCGAGCTTTTGAATTTTCGACAAAAGCATAAAATGATGAGCGTATGGAATTGCTACTTATAAATATGAGTCATGTGTTGTTTGGGAATTTTGATGTAGCCTAAACCCCTACTCTAAATTTCGAATGTAATTTTTCTTGAACTATACTTTTATTATAGTTATGTGGTTATATAATATGAATGATATGTGATATATGGATATGGTGTTTATTGTCTAAAGTGCAATTATATATATGCAATAAATATGCAGTGTTGGTGCATGGTTAATCGGTAAGTAATATGTGATGCTTTTGAATATTTTGGCCTTGTAATCTTAGAACCATTGGGTATAGTTGGCATGCCATAGGATTGTGAGTACTCACTTATATATATAGTGGTTTTGAACGTTGAGGCCCTAGGACATGTTTGGAGGGATAAGAGAATGAGAGCTTTTTTTTTAAAACAAGAATGAGAGCTAAACTCCATTCAACGGGACATGTAAGGGAAAATAAGGAGAGCTTTAGCTATACACTTCACTTTTGGGGCAAGTTTGACTCTACAAGTCTATGTGGTGTAAGGAGATCCGTGTATCTAATGTGTAATGATAAAAGCTCACTACATGTTTCATAATTCAAGTGTCATATTATCTTATTTTATGTAATTATGTGGAATATTTTCTATGCTTGTATGAGTATATATGTGTTATGGAAATACTATTAGATAATGCATGATTTATTAATATATGATGTCAGACTTATTAATAAGGTACTTGTGAGTAATTGATTGGTTGTGTTGCATGATGACATGGTTGCGTTGTAGAAATTCTTGCCTTCACTGAGCTTGTTAAAGCTTGTTTTCGAGGGGGTGAACCAAAGAAGTCTAGTTATTCTTCGTAGGTGTTTTATTATTGTTATTTGTTTTGGGGAAATAGGCAATATGATATAATCTTTTTGAGTTGTTGATCTTTGGACATTTTGATTTGGCTTATATGAATTTCATGTTATTTTTATGTTAGAATACTTAAGCATTGACAATGACATGATGATAATGGCTTGGATTCGTTTTTGGTTTTTAGTACTATCGATTAAGCCATATGAATGATTATTTATCTTAGTGGCTGATGCATGTTGGTTAAAATCACATTTGGAATGGCTTAGTTCACATATATGCCGTAATTTTCATGTCCAAGAGAGGTATCGATATTATGCTTTAAAAATGATACCTCTATGAATTAAAATGTACAGGAAGACAGAATAGGAATTTGGTATCGATACCTTATCTCGAGTATTGATACTCAGGGCTAAAGTATCGATAATTCGTAAGTGGTACCGATAATTTTTGATACCTCAGGTTTTTGGCCGAGAAATAGTATGCTCATTTGGTATCGTTTTTCCAAGTGGTACCGATACCACTTAAGGAAAATATCGATAATTGGATATCAGTATCGATACCTACGGACATTTTTATGAAATTTTGTTAATTAGCCCTTATGTTTGATTCTGGTTGTGTGTATGATTGAATAATGAATGGTTTGTATGTAACAATGTCAATTAATTATTTGGACATATTAAAACTTGTTCTACTTAACAAAAAATTATCAGTTTGCTTGAATCTAACTTCCTGTTTGATGAAAATGAGACAAGATGGTGGTGTGACATCTCGTATTTGGGCCTGGCGACTAGGCCGAGTATAGAGCATTACATTTTGTGGTATTAGAGCCTAGGTTCAATAACTCTCGAACCTAGGTGATTGTTTTGTGTTTGGAGTTTTGAAACTCATGGGTTTAAATCTCTCTATTTTCTGGAAATTGTTGACATAATTTTGATTGAATTGCATGGAATTGTTTGAAATGTCTTTAATTGAATAGCATGTGGGGTAGGAACGGGAACAGATTGTCTTTAACCCTAAAGTTTGTTTGCAAGAACGAAACTTGGATCATTCTCGCCAGTCACACCGTTTACTTGTTTATATGCTAGATTAATTAGATATGCCTCCTAGATGTGTTAACGTCAGAGCTAGTGCTTAAGAGGATGGTACATCCTCTACACCTCTTGTGCCACCGCGTAGAGTGAACATACTTATAAGGGTGTAGGCCCTCTGATGAAACCCATGATAGAAGCGTTTCAGCAGATTGTCGGTGCTAACCCTACACCTGCATCTGCCAATCTCGTACTTGTTAATTGAGGTTTGCCACTAGAACGTCTTAGGGTGTTGGGTGGTAAAATGTTTTATGAAGTGAAAGGTACTAATCCAACCGTAGCTGAGTATTGGTTGAAGGGAGTTGAAATGATCCTCGAGTAGATGTCCTATTCTGACGAGGAGAAGTTGGATTGTGTGGTGTCCTTACTCAACGGTGAGGTTCATCATTGGTGGAAGACAGTTAGAAGAGGTACGATTACTGATAGATTGACTTGGAACTATTTTCTCGAGGCTTTTAAGATGAAGTATATGGGTGAGAAGTATATGGAGGCTCGTAAGCGTAAATTTTTTACCTAGTTCAGAGTGATTTATCAATGGCTGATTATGAGGCTGAATTCGTGTAACTTAGACAGTACGCTCTTGAGATGGTTCCTTTTGAGAAGGACTGTTGTAAAAGGTTTCGTTTAGGCTGAATCACGAGATTCAAGTTTATTTGGTAGCCTAGCCTATAGCGATGTTCGATGAGCTAGTTGAGAGGGCTAAGGCTATGGAAGAGACCTTAGTTGAGCCGCCTCATTTTGTGGTTACTAATTCTAGTAAGAGAGCTTCTAATAATGCATCGACTCTATCATCTAAGAGAGGGCATGATAGTCATGTCTCTGGTATAGGTGCGAGACGTGGGACTCGACCGAGTCAATCTAGGCAGCAAAGTAGTACTGTGGTTAGTACTAGTGGTTTAACGAGTAGTTCTAGATGGCCCGCTTTGTGCGCACTGTGAGCGTAGGAATTCTAGAGAGTGTAGTAAGTTGACTGGTGGATGTTTTAAGTATGGGTCGAAGGAACATTTTCTAAGGGATTGTCCACTTAGGGCTGAGGTTTCACAGACCCAGAGTTCGACACCTGTTACTGGGCCTACTAGAGGTTGTGGTCGCAGTAGAGGTACTGGGAGACTGAGCGGGTAGCGGATTGTTGCTCATACTATTGCTACACAGGTTGAGTCTGGAGGATTAGCTAGATTTTATGCTATTATGAGTGAGAAAAATTCGATTCAATTCAAAAAAAATATTGATTTTTGAATTATTCGAATCGAGTTAATCGACTTAATCAAATAAACTCGAATTTTGTTTGAATATCGAGTTCGAGTAGAGTTGAATTTTCAAATTTAAATAACTCGAATAATTCAAATAAACCGAATATAAACTATATTTTTTTAAATTTTTTTAAATTTTAAGCTTTTACTTTAACCTAATTTACCCCCAAGCCCAAACCATTTTATGTTATCCCATTTCTCCCATAACACATCTACCCACAAGTCAATTTTCCCAATTCCTCCCCCAAATCAAACCCTTGCTCCAGCAAACTCTATCGTCCAAATTAGTTTTCTTCTTCTCTCTCAATTTTCATTCAATTCAAACCCCAAAATCTATTTCTTCTTAAAAAATCCTAAATTAAACCCTACCTCCATTCTTCTCTTTCTTATTCAAAAATCTTTAAAATAAACCCTTTGTCCTTCTTCTTCTTCTTCTTCTTCTTCTTCTTAATTATCAGTTCATTCAAACCCTCAAATCAAAATCCTTACCTCCAAATCGAGTTGTTGTTCTTTCTAACCGACGCACTCTGTTCTCTTCCATTTTAAGCTTGAATTTCTGCATCTTGAGGGTTTGTCTCGAAACATTTATGAATAGTTGAATGATTTTTGCTCTATTTTCATCTCTCTAGTTTTTATTGTTTAAATGCATTATGGTTATTTTTTCGAAAAATTTTTCATCTTTAAACACTCAGTGTTTTCCTTCTCCACTTGCATGTTTGCTGTTGTAGAATGGAGCACAATCATCATCATATTGAGAATAATAAAAATAGCTTCTATGCAAAGTTTGAGTGGAATTCATTTAAAATTTAATGTCTATGCTACTTTGGTTAATTTTTTAAAATGAAAGAATTCTTAACTTGTTTGAGTGCAGATACCCTAGAGTTTTGTTTTAGATAAGAATATCCCATTTTTTTCTAATATGAAGGTTGGTTTGTTGGTATCTCCTGGTGAAGTCATTTCTGGCTTTCTGGCCTCTTCTTCTTAGTGATGTGAATTAAACATCTAGACACATTTTGCTTAGATACTTATACCTAAGTCCTAATTTAGGGAACATGAACACCTCCCTAATACGGTCAAATGATACATTTAATTACACTATTAAAATAATTAAAAATAAGCACTTTGTTCAAAGTCTTTTTTTTTGTTTTGGAAGATGTAGAATTCTTTTTTTTTAATAACTAAGCACGACCTAATATTAATACAGAAAATATGTTAGCCAATTAATTTCCCAAAGTATCGATGCATAAAATATACTTCTTTTTAAAGAATTTTGCTAATACAATTAAATAAAATAACATGAAATGATTAATAAAATTATAGATTACCATACTTAAATTATAAATAAAATATTAATTAACCTTAAAAAACCCTAAAAACACTCATCAACCAGACTTTTTTAAATATCATGTTAACTAACTTTAAACTGTAGTTTAATAGACACCCAAATCTTTTAATAATCAAATCTTTTTGGCAAGTTAAATCTCAAGAAAGCTAGGCTTCAATTTTCCATTCATGTCGCATCAATTCATTTAGGGTTAATTACAAGTCACGAGTTAAATTTTAATTCAGTTCTTAAATTTCAAAACATTTCTATTGAATCCTTAAATTAAATTATTGGTTCAATCAAGTCATTTCATCATATAGCTATCAGTTTTGGCGTTAAATTTTAGCTTTGTTCTAACATTGTTCTTTCTATTCACATATAATTTATTAAATATTTTTTAAATGCTCATATCTAAGTTGCCAAAGTTGATTGCAAAACTGACAAAAGTACCTACTTAGAACAAAACTTTAGTTTGAGGCTTCAATTGAAATGCGTTGAAGTTCATGGATCAATTTGGAATTTAACCCATAGTTCTGAGATGTATGATGTAATTAATTAATTCATTATATACATATATCTTTCATTTTTATCTTTACTAAATTAAAGTGCTTAATTGAGACGGTATACTAAGTCAATCAGACACCCTCTTATTTAAAAAGTAAGAAATATTATTATGAATGTGTTTTTATTTTTTATATATAAAATTGTAAAAAAATAATTTAAAATCAAATTTAATCCACAAATAAAAACTAGTGAGATTTTAAGTCACTAACATCCCAATTTTAGCTGAAGTTTTATTTGATTCTAATTAACATAATTTTTAATAAATATTATGTTATATTAGATGTGCCATAATTTAGTATATATAAGTTCCTAACGATATTAGTCTTATGAGTCAATTGAACAACAATTTAATTAAAAAATGAATAAAATCTTATCATTTTTGTAAAACAACAAATTAATATTAGTATGAGGATATTCTTTTTCTTATATATAAGTCTATAAAAATCAATTTACACCCCGAATAAAATTTGAAAAATGAAATTAGAATTTTCGAAATTTCAACTTTATTAATTTATATATTTAAAAAATGAATGTATTATATAAAAAGAATCTTTTAAGAAACATACAAATAGTGATTGATCATCTCAGCAGTGTTGCATGGGGCATGATGCGTTACGAAGCTTCCTAAATCTTGAACAATAACAAAAGACCTCTCTATTTGGTTTTGCTTTTTATATGACTTTTTCTTTAAAGTAATTTATTCTTTATACCTTCCCATTTCTCTCCACATTTTAGCTGACTATCTTTTCCTTCTTTACCAGCTTGCTTTTAAAATATCATTTTAACATAATTAAATAAAATATTTTAATAAATCATAAAAAATGAAATATTATATGTTCAGAAAATGAATTAACACATAATTAAAGGCCCAGTATTTTTATTCAAAAATTTCTAAAAGTAACAAGACCCATTTCCATTTTATTCTTTATTTTTGTTTAATTTATGCTATTGTACTATTGTATTAATTAATTTTTAATTTAACCGATTTATTGAGTTTGATTTTAAAACTTATACTCACATGATATGGGTGTATAGTTGTTTCCAGTTCTACATGTTTGTTTCTATTTGCCAGTTGCTTGAGCCAAGAATTATAGGTTGAGAATATGAGTAGTCTTTGGACTATTAATGTGCCTGGAGAAAGAACTTTGAATTGGAAGGATTCGTAGGTGTATAGATTGCAACTCTTGAAGTTTTCCTACTTGTTATTAAAGTTTGTGATATCATTTTTCTTGTCACTATAAGTTTGTAACATAAGAACCCGTTTAGAAATAAACTCAAAAGAGTGTCAGCTTTTTTTTAAATTCATTTTATTGATTTTTACTGCATAGAGGAATATGAGGACAGGTCTGGTATATCTAAAAAATTTTGTAATAAAAGCTTCAACTTGCTTTTAGTTAGATGCTAATGATAATTTCCACCATATAGACCTTAGTCTTAAATAAATGTAGGTCTTTAAGTGTTGCCTGCCACAACATCATTCTTTGGTCACCCTCTAATTTTAAAATGATTTTTTATTATATATGAAAAACTAATCTTTTCTTATATCATTAATAAATTTAATCTTCCATTAGATAAATCAATTATTGGTCATGGTTAGTGATTGCAACAAATATTTACTTGTAGATGAGTGATACAAAGTGAGATGGTTCAACTCAAAGTTCACAAAATTCTTCCCCAAGTAGAGATGATCAAACAACAACCAAGGAAAATGTTCGAAAAAGATTACTCTAAGGGCAGCTTATTGGAACCATTTCACCAAATTTGTGACTAAAGAGGAGGAGAAGAGAGCAAGGTGTAATGCTTGTGATATTACTTATACCATGGAATCAACTTCGGGTTCTACAATGAATTTGAATAACCATTTGAAAACATGCCAAAAAAGACCTCGAGATAATACTTCTAACATGAAGCAATCAAAATTAGCATTTGTAAAGGTTAGCCAAGGAATAACGGATTTATCAACTTGGGTGTTTGATAAAGATGTTGTTAGAAAGGCATTGGTTCGTATGATAATTGTGGATGAATTACCTTTTAAAATTGTAGAGGGAAAGGGTTTCAAATACTTTCTTTATATAGCATGCCCACGGTTTAGTCTTCCATCTTGTTGGACAATTAGAAGGGATTGTCTTGATTTATTTAACTTCATGAAGAATGTAATGAAGAATTATTTTGAAAAAGGTATAAGTAGAGCTTGTTTGAAGACACGCGCTTGGACTTCATTGCAAAGGATATCTTACATGGTTTTAACAACACATTGGGTGGATGATGAGTAGAGTTTGCAAAAAAGGATTATAATTTTTCCCAATATCTACTCATAGAGGTGAAAGCATAGGTCAAACCCTTGAAAAGTGTCTTCGAGATTGGGGGATTAGGAGGGTCTTCACTATTACGGTTGATAATGCATCCGCCAATAGTGTTGTAATTGAATATTTGAGAAAGAAATTGAATCATCGAAATGCTTCTTTTGCAAATGGAAAATTTATGCATATGAGATGTGTTGCACACATTCTTAATCTCATTGTGCAATACATTATGAAGGATGCTTCTGTGTCTATGGATCGAGTTAGAGGTGTTGTGAGGTATATAAGAGCATCACCATCGAGGTTGAAAAAATTTCAACCAACAGGTAAAAAAAGAAATGATAGATAGTAAGGCACAATTATATTTAGATGTGCCTACTAGATGGAACTCAACATATATGATGTTAAAGGTGGCAGAAAAATATGAGCGTGCATTTGAATCATATGTACGTGATGATCATAATTTTTTTTCTAGACCTTATTATTTGAGATGGAGTTCCTACGTTTAATGATTAGGAAATTGTTCGAAGAGTTATAAAAGTATTAGAGCCTTTTTATCATCTTCCACTGAAGGTGTCCGGATCTTTGCATGTTACCTCTCATTCACTTTTAAAGTACTGACGGATGTGAATTGTCTTTTTGATGGGTGGCAAGATTGTGGAGATCTAGACATAATTTCCATGACTTCCAAAATGAGAGATAAGTATAATACGTATTAGGGTGAAGGAAACAAGATCAACATGCTAGTTTACTTGGCGGTCATTGGAACGACAGAAATGTGCAAGTGTACACAACCGCAACAAATAATAAAGTGACAAGTAAATGTCGAGTTATCGCACCCACATGGACTATAAAAAGAATTATTTATGAATGCAATTTAAAACACTTTGGTGAAGAAAAATATTTTGATTTGAGGAGGTGATTAAAACCTAGGATTTTAACTAAGTAAAATAAAAAAATAAAATAAAAGTTCCAATGCACGATTTCAAAAGATGATTTTAATCAAGATGACATAATTGTGCTAGATTAATTACATTTCTTAACTTAGAATTATTAAACTCATGTTTATATTGTTACGATTAAATTCACGGTAACTCGGTAATTTGCTAACTTATGAACATACTTACCTACCAAAATCCATTTATCTCTTGACTATATCTCTATGTCAATTCAACCGATTAAAAAAATTTAATAAGCAAATGTGTTAATGCACATACATACCTATGAAATTAAAATAATCTCTTGTACATATCTCTATGCCAATTTAAACAATTAATTCAATCTCATAAGCACATAAAAGATTACGTGAGGTAACAATGTATTCCTACCTTGAAACAGTTTAATCACAATAATCTTGCAAGTTATGCAAGGCTAATGTATAATTAGATACTGTTGAAAATTTAACCCTCAGCTACCTTAGATGATTAAACATGCACTGATTAAGTATTGTGTCAATTAATTACAATTTCAATCCATTTAAATAATTAATTCATTAGTTACCTTTCATTAGTTACCTTACAATTATAATGCAAGAGTAACTTAGTCATTGTTACCATACAATTGTAATGTAAGAATAACTTAGTCATTATTTTACGTAATCAAATATCTTACCAAGGCCTATAACAACACAAACACAATTTTAATAAATTAAGTGGACAAAATGCAATCAACCTATAATACGAATTAAATTTAAGTCATATTAATTAAATTAAACACATCAACGCCACAAATATTCATAGACATGTTCATAATAACAACAATAAAATTAAAAGGATAAGGAACACGAATCAAATCTAATGTTTCTCCGAAGCTTGACTAGTTTGCTTCGCTCCTCCTTCTCTGCTTGTTCTTGTTGAATCGAGGCTTCCACGAACACTTGAATTTTGCTCCAAATGGTGGTTGAAGGACTCTTTTTCAATAGGTGAAATCGAAAAAGGAATGGGGAAGAAATTGAGGAACAATGGAAGGGGTTTGAAGAGAAAAAGCGAGTGAGAAGTGAAGAGATGAGAAGGCTTGAGATGTATTTGAAGTGAGCAGCCAATGGGGGTATTTATAGGTTGAGAATGTTACTAAAAATATCCAAAATCATCAGCCAAAGACTCCCCCCATGGTCAACCACACATGTGGCATGTTTGAAGATTTCAAACATGCTATTTTTAGGTAGGGGCAACTCTTGAAATGCATGAATAGTGGAGGGGTTTGAATGCAAATTGAAGGAGTCTTAAAGGGCCATTTTGCAAGCCAAATAATCAGCCAAACAAGCTGATTTGGTCAATATGTGGGATGGTTTTAGGCTGCCCAGTGCTCGGTTGGATCGATTTTCTCTGTTCAGCTCAACTGGCCCCTTTTCACAATAAATTAATAATAATTTATTTAACCCAAATTAAATTAGATTAAAATTAAAATTAATTCTATTATGAATTAATACACATAATTTGGACCGTCTTAGGCTGAAAATTATTTCACCTTGATGCTTCAAAATTGCTTCTCGATTTTGCGCTTCTAGTAGTGTCTGCCGAGTCGTTTTTCACCCTTTGTGTAAATCTGTCAAAAATAATCAAAATTAATCAAAATTTGATATAAAATTAATTAAAATTCAATGTGTTCATAATTTGAGTACAATTTAATTATTTTATAATTATTATATATTTTTCAACAAGAATTTTATCGAAACTACATGAATTTGAGTTTAAAAGGGCATGAAAAAATGTGTATATTTTTGTGTTTCCACTCATCTTTGATCCGCGATGTAAAATGAGTTTTTTGGACTTTGGGGTCAACTTGTTTTTTTCTTAATGTTGGTAATGACAATATGAAAATGATTGATAAAGAATTGCATTGCTTGTTCAATGAGTATTCTTTTAATGCCAGCAGAATTCAATTATTTTAAGGTAGATCTTGTTCTTCGACAAATCTTTGAAGTTCAATGGAAATAGATCAGTCAGAAATGAAAACGGTCTTGGCCAAGCAAAAATACCTTAAAAAGAAGAAACAAGTTGGATTAGAAAGCAAATCTGAGTTGGATAAATATTTGGGTGAGGATGAAGAAGTAAACAATTCAAGTTTATTTGATTTATTATTGTGGTGGAAAATGAACAATCCTAGATTCCTTATTCTTGCACAAATGGTTTGAGATATTCTTGCTATTCCTATCTCAACAGTTGCCTTGGAAAGTGCATTTAGCATAGGTGGATGTGTGCTCAATAGTTTTAGACGTTCTCTAACTCCTCTCATGGTCGAGGCTTTGGTTTGCACACAAGATTGGCTTCAGAAATCTAATGATGACATCAATCTTGAAGATTATGTTGAAGAACTTCAAACCATGGAATATGGTAATATATAAATTTTAATTTATAAAATAAGCTTTTGTATTATTTATATTAGTAAGCATTCCCATAATTTAACTAACACTTTTGTTTTTAAATTTGTTAGACTTATCCAAAATACCCGAAGATCAAGAAGGTAATATACTTAACATTAGTTTATAAAGTTAAATGTTTATTTAATTTATTTTTGCAAACATTTTTTATCATTTAACTAACTTATTCAATACTTTTACTAGATGTTTCAAGATTATCAACGGTGTTTGAAGCATAAGAAGAAACTTAAACTATTCTATAATGTTTTTCGAACTGATGTGTTATTGTTATTAGTTTGGTGTGTTATTGTTGTTGGTTTATTGGACTATTGTTGCGTTCTTTCTTTTTTTTGGTTTGGACTAGTGTAGGTTTCTACTATATTTTGGAGTTTTGCTTATGTTTTTTTTATTATAATCTTCTTGTTGTTTTTTACTTCGACTCATGTTGTTTACTTGAACTTTTTCTTATGGTTTTTTTTATTATAATGTTGTTATATTGTTTTTGTTATTTATTTGGACTCATGTTGTTTATTTGGGTTGATGTTGTGTTGCTTTTATTTATTCACTTATTTACTTCAATTTTTCATTGTTCATGTTTAAAAACTTTAAAGAATTTTTTTAAAAATTACATAAAAATAAACAACGCTAAAGTCATTTTTTTTAAAATTTAACTCAAACAAATATATTTGATTCGATTCGATTTGATTCGACTCGATTTGATTCGAATTCCATCTCACTCGACTCGATTTGAGAAAATTTCAAATTGAGTTAGGATGATAAAATAATATTCGAAAACTTGATTAACTCGAAAATTTTTTATTCGATTTGATCAAATGCTTACCCCTATATGCTGTTAGGGAGTCGGAGGATCAAGATTCGACTGATGTTATCGCAGGTACTTTTACTTTGCAGTCTACTCTGTTGTTTTCTTTGGTTGATTTTGTATCGATGCCTTCATATATCTTGAGTGAATTGGCATGTAAGTTAGAGATTCCTATTAAGACTATTGGTTTGGGTATGATTGTTATTAGTTCATTTGGTGATAGAGTTGTAGGGAATAAAGTTTACCGTAGATGTCCTCTTATGATCCAAGACATGTTTTCTCTGTTGACTTTATGGGATTGTCGTTTTATGGTCTTGATGTGATACTTGGTATGACTTGACTAACTGAACATAACGCTAGAGTAGTTTTTTAGACTAAGCAGATTACTTTGAGGAATAGTGATGGGATGGAAATAGTTGTAGTGGGTGAAAGACCGGGTTTTATGTCTAATGTGACTTCGACTATGAAGGCTAAGAAGTTTAGAGGTAAAGGTTGTGAGGCTTATTTGGCTTATGTGATGAATTCTATTAGTAAGGAGTTAAGAGTTCAAGATATTAGCACTGTTAGGGATTTTCCTGACGTGTTTCCAAAAGAGTTACTGCGTTTGCCATCGGATCGAGAAATGGAGTTTGGAATTAAGCTTTATCCTAGTACTACACCGGTGTCCACTGCGCCCTATGGCATGGCACCAAAAGATGTAACACCCCAAACCCAGCCTACACGTTATGGTCGTCTCTGGTGCGTCACATAGAAGTGTCTCTCAAGATTTACACTTGTTGATAAAACTCATTTCTTAAGTTTGGAAACCCCTTTAGTAATGTTTAACGGAACATTTAACCAAATGTTTGCCTTATTAACTGCTATTATAATATTAAGTTGATTTAAATCGCGAAAGAATTTGAAAACTCTAACGTTTAAAGTTCGTGTCTTTAAAAATAGTGATTATTTTAAAAATTCTTTTTCACCTAACTAGCGGTATAAAATATGTAAGCAAAAGCCCAATTAAAATTTAAAACCCCAAATTAAAGGCCTTATTACAAAACAAAACCCAACTTATAATTTAAAGTAAAATAAAAGCAAATGTAAACATCGATAGTAGTTGTGTGGCCACCTCCGAGTCCCTCGCAGCCCCAAATCGTCTAAGGTTGAGGATTACCTGCACAGTTAAAAGGAGAGGGTGAGTTTACGAAACTTAGTGTGTAATCCCCTACTAGCCAATCACTATGCAACATGCAGAATCAATCTGGGCCTGAGCCCTATACAGTATCAGTACAGTGTGGGCCTTAGCCCATTACAGTAACAGTGTGGGTCTTAGCCCAATACAGTAACAATGTGAGCCTTATCCCAATACAGTAATCAGTACAATGCAGTGATGACACCTATTCCAATCCAACCAATACACCACTCCATACCACCAACACACCATGTGGGGATAAAACCGACCCACTCAGCCAACACACCAATATCGCAGCAAAGCTGCCAGTAATAATAACGCAGGAAAGCTGCCAGTAATAATAACGCAGGAAAGCTGCCAGTAATAATAACGCAGGAAAGCTGCCAGTAACAGTATATGTGGCATAGCCACCAGTACAGTATACTTCCCCTATATCAGAATCCCAACTCCATGCAGTATGTCATGTCATAAATCATACGTGTATGCAGTATGTCATACTCAGTAACAATCGTATATATCATAAAGCAAAAAGGTCATACATAGCATACGACCATTATAATATTTCATCTCCTAGGGGTATAATGATCATTTTACCCTATAAGGGTATTTCGGGCATTTTACCCTTCGGAGGTATTTCAGATATTTTACCCTTCGGGGGTATTTCGATCATTTTACCCTTCAAGAGTATTTCGGTCATTTTACCCTTTGGGGGTATTTCGGTCATTTTACAATTCGAGGGTATTTCGATCATTTTACCCTTTGGGGGTATTTCGGTCATTTTATCCTTCGAGGGTATTTCGGTTATTTTACCTTTTAGGGGTATTTCGGTCATTTTACCCTTCGAGGGTATTTTGGTCATTTACCCATGAATCGCAAGTTGGGCTTACCATTCGAGCGATCGCATGCCCTTGTGGTCATAAAAGCCATGTTTACAGCTTTTCGACTTTTCGCCGATCTACAATTACAGTGGGGTGATTACACACTTGAATTCGACAGAAAAGCGCAAATCTCTACGTACACCAACCTATATTCAACAAAATGACATTTCATTAACTACAAAATTCGCTAATCAAACAAAGCCAAATGATGCTAAGGAAGAATCAGTATTCGAGGCCCCTCACCAAAAATAACCGAACCGCACCCTCAGCTCCTTGGAGAAACACCAACCAACTCTTGAACTCCACCTAGCACAAAAGCCACAAAACCCTTTACTTCCAACACTTAGGTCGCATTTCGCTTAACTATGTAACCCAATAATGTACATACATTCATTCAAATCACATCCCAAACAACGAATAACAAACACTTACTCACCTACCAAACGGTTGACAGGGTAGAGTGCAACTTGAAGCACAAGTAAAAGCAAATCAAAAAGGGAATCTGAAAACGAAAAAGAGACAAGCCAGGGAAAAGAAACGAAAGATCAATGGATAGAAAAGCGCAAACCGAACCAGAAAAAGGGTGTCGCAGAACTCACCTATCAACACTCGACCGAGGAGACAGAGAAGAAACAACGCCAATACTCTCTTTAAAAGTATCTAGAGTGGAGATGGAGTAAAAATTCAGCAAGGTCTGGGAAAAAGTAGGGGAGAGGGAGAAGTAATAAAGAGAAGAGGGGAAGAGAGAAGAGAAGATTCGACAACCCAGAGAAAAGGAAGGAGAAAGGGATTCGGCAGAGGGGACTAACGAACTATTCGGTCAAAACAAAAACAAAAAGAGAAAACAAAAAGAATAAAAGGAAAAGCAAGAAAAGAAATAAGCAAACCCGAAAGGTACCCATAGTCTTTAGCAATATTCGGCACAAGCAAAAGGTGAAAGAAAACCTAACCAAATCAAAGCAGACGGAAAGGCAAAAAACCCCCAAAACTGATTCCCACAAAGCCTAAAGACCAATTTCGGCACAAGCCTACCCCCAAACGGCATAACTCTCCCTCACTCTCAAACTCCTTGATTTCTTCCTAAAAACTCTCCCATTATCCCTCTTTGATTTTCTCCACCAATTCCTCCTCAACTTCCCCAGCTACTCTATTAAAAATCCATTCAAACTCTCCACAACTGTGTTTCAGTCCAACACCACTACCTACACAGCTCAAGCAGCAAAATAATTACTACCTTGCACAACCCAGGACTTGAACCTCAAACCTCAAGGATACTTCACACGCCACCTACCACTGGACCAATAAGCTCTTTGCGTCATAAAACAAGTATTAATATATATAAGGCCTAAGTGCCAGTGTCCAGATTCATTTAAGAGAAAAACCAAAAATTGTGCCAAGGACAAGACTTGAACCCAGGCTTCTCAAACACTCCCATAGACACCCAAATCACTTAACCATTAAGGCAAACAAGCAATCAGTGACAAATCATGCAAAAATGAAAGACTTGAAAATTTGAGGCATTACAACTCTACCCCCTTAACGAAATTTTGGCCTTGAAATTTACCTAATCAAAAAAGATGAGGGTATTATTGTCGCATCACCTTTTCGGGTTCCCATGTGGCTTCTTCTGAATTATGATTACGCCAAAGCACTTTAACTAGAGGAATGGATTTCTTCCTTAGTACTTTAACCTCACGGTCCAAAATCTGCACAGGCTCCTCCTCGAAAGTCAGATCTGGCCTAACCTCGATCTCCTTGACTGGCACTATGTGTGTAGGATCAAAGCGATAACGTCTCAGCTTAGGGACATGAAACACATCATAAATTCTGTCCAATTTTGAAGGAAACTCAAGCTGATATGCACTGGCCCCACACGCTTCAGTATATGGTAAGGCCCAATGAACCTAGGGCTAAGCTTACCATTCCGTCCAAACCTCAGTCTCTTTTTCCATGGGGAGACCTTGAGAAATATGAAGTCCCCCACAGAATGCTCAATCTCTCGACATTTAAGATCTGCGTAGGACTTTTTTCTTATCAGATGCTTCCTCCAACCGGTCTCGAATCAATTTTACCTTTGCTTCGGTATCAAAAACTAACTCTGGCCCCAAAACTCGCCGCTCACCTAGTTTAGTCCAATAGGTAGGAGTACGACATCTACGACCTTATAACGCCTCATACGGTGCCATTTGGATACAAGAATGGTAGCTATTATTATACGCAAACTCTGCTAGCGGTAAATAATCTTCTCAGTTGCCTCGGAAATCCACTATACAACACCTTAACAAAACCTCCAGTATTTGAATCACCCTTTCAGACTGACCATTTGCTTAGGGATGAAACGCAATACTAAAGTCCAGTCTTATACCCAAAGCCTCGTGTAACTTCTTCTAAAATCAAGATGTGAATCGAGGATCTCTATCTGATATAATAGAAACCGGTACCCAATACAGTCTTACAATCTTAGCCACATACAGCTTAGCCAACCTCTGCAAGGAGTAATCAGTATAGACTGGTATGAAATAGGCAGATTTAGTCAACCAATCAATGCTGACCTATACCGAATCCTTCTTGGTAGGCTTTAAGGGCAGCCCACTCACAAAATTCATGGTTACTCTCTCCCACTTTCAAAGTGGAATTTTCACCAGCTGAAGCAACCCTGAAGGTAACTGATGTTCAGCCTTCATTTGCTAACAAGTTAAACACTTACCCACGAAATCAGTTACTTCACATTTCAGACTAGGCCACCAATATAACTCATGAAGGTCACGATACGTTTTATTCCCACCAGGATGCATAGCAAAATGACTATTATACGCCTCTCGTAGAATAGACTGCCTCAAATCATTATCTCTCGGTACACAAACTCTCCCACGGAAACACAGTACTCATTCACTATTCAATCCAAAACTTGAAGTTTCCCCATTCTCAACCTGACAGAAACGAGGAACTAGTGACTCATCCAACAACTATTTACTCTTAATATGTTTAGTCCACGTCGGTCTAATTTGCAACTCAGCCAACAAACTACCATCATCAAACAGGCTGAGCTGAGCAAACATCACTCTCAAATCAGATACAGCCTACGGCTTAGTGCGTCCGCTACTACATTAGCCTTCCCAGGATGGTATTCAATCAAGAAATTATAATCCTTAAGCAGCTCTATCCATCTTCGCTGCCTAAGATTCAACTTGTTCTAAGTGAGGACATACTTAAGACTTCTATTATCTGTGTAGATAGTAGACTTCTCACCGTAGAGATAATGCCTTTAAATTTTTAGTGCGAATACCACCGCAGCTAACTCCAAATCATGAGTAGGGTAATTCGCCTCGTGAGGCTTAAGCTAACGAGACTCGTAAGCAACCACCTTACCCTCCTACACTAGCACACAACCCAAACCAACGTGTGATGCATCACTGTCGATAGTGAATTCCTTCCCAGACTCTGATTGTATTAAGACAGGGGCCTCAGTCAGAACTTTCTTCAATTTATCAAAACTTTCTTGCTGCTTATCAGTCCAGTTAAACGGTACCCCTTTACGCAGCAACTTACTCAGAGGTGCAGTAATTAAAGAAAACCCATAAAACGTGTAACAGCCCGATTTTGGGGCTAGATGGAACAGTGGTTTCGGGACCAAAAATCCGACAAGGAAAAATTTATTTTAAAATTATGACATGGGTTGCATTAAGATAGGAAGGTTGCATGAAAATACTGATATGGTAAAATAAGGAAATAAAGTGATAAAAAAGGGTAATTGAGTTATGTCAACATTGGAAAGTATATTATGACATATTAATCCAACAAAGGATTAAATTGCAAAAGTGAGAAAAGTTTTGTTACCCAAGAGTAAATACTCAAAATTTAAGGGGTTAAAGTGTAAATATGAAAAAGTTGAAGGACCAATAGTGTAAATATTTTAAGGGTGGAATAATCTAGAAACTAAGGAAGATGGATGAATTGGGACCAAATTGAATAGATGAAGGAATTATGAGGGACTAAATTGTAATTTTACCAAATTAAGTGATAACTCAATGATGGAATTTTAAAAGAACATAAAGGGCAAAATGGTCAATTAGAAGAGAGAGAAATCTAGAAGGCAATGATGATGTTGGTGATATTTTAGATTAATTAATTAAATAAATATTAGTTTATTAATATTTTAATTTGATTTTTAAATGATATTTTATTATTTTATTATTAATTTATTTAGTATATATATATGTGGAAGGAAAGATAAAAAGGAACCAACCCATCATCTTCTTCTTCCATGCAACCAACGTGAGAAGAGAGAAAAAGAAAGAAAGTTTTACTTTCTTTACAAATTGGTCCTTTCACCAAAATCCACAATTTTCACTTAGAAATCAAAGAAATTTACATAGCCACCAAGAGAGAAAATTGACAAGGAGACTATGGGGAGCTAGAATATCAAGTTAGATTCAAGAAATAGAGGCTGGAGGAGAGAGAAAATCAAGTTAAAGATTGAAGTCAATTGAGCAAGGTAAGAACATCATGATTTCAATATATTTTTGAGTTTGACATTATTGAAAAAGTATGATATTGATGTTAATGTATGGTTTTATTATATAAGATTATATGTTCTTGATATGTTAGTGAAGATAAAATAAGAGAAAGTGTTGAGAAATAGTGTAGAGAAGGAAAATAAGAGTGTTATAGACTTAGTAATCAATATTTTGCAGTAAAACAGTTTTGGACAGCAACAGTAGATTAACTTTGAAAAATCACCATAAATTGTGAAAATCGAATTAGATGACGAATAAAACATGAAATTAAAGCTTATTGAGTCTAGTTTCTCATAGAATAAACAGTGTAAGCAATAGAATTTTAAATCATGAGATATAATAAATTTTGTGAGACAAAATCAGAATGAATTCGGGTTCCCCTGTTCTGACTTTGGAAAATCATTAAAAATTGTAGAAAAAATAATTATGGGATAAACTTTATATACTTAGAATCCTAGATGAGTATATTTTAAAATTAAACAAATGAAAACATCGTCCAAATTCTGTACAATTAGATAATTCATTTTTTGTGAAGAGTGGTCGGAACAGTCAGACAGCGAAACAGGGAAAACTTTAAAGAATAAACTGTACTATTTGACTAAACCAAAAATTCTTAAAATTTTATGGTAAGAAGATATTTGAGTCTAGTTTCATATAAAATTAACGTATCTCAATTTGGAGTTCTGTAGCTCAAGATATAAATAATTTAGTGACTATGACTCAAGTGGACAGCTTTGAGTGAATATAAATAAATGTGAAATTATAGATAATGTTACATATAAGCATGTTATATATAATAAGGATGTGGAATGGAGAGGAGAAGGAGGAAAATATATGATTATTCAACTAGCATGAGTTTTTTTTATTAAAAATGACCAATTTATATGTTTCAGGGACTAAATTGAACAAAGCTAAAAATTTAAGGGTAAATTTGTAAAAATATCAAAAAGTGACCAAATTGCATAAAATGAATTGTTTTATTATTTAAAGTAGTAAATTGAATAAAATATTAATTTATATCAAGATTGGGTGGAAATTCGAGAAAATAGAAAATTTCCAAAATGTTCCTAAATTTTGGTATTTCTGCAATTTAGCCTGGTAAGTTCGTATGAACTATATTTTGTTTAATTTCAATTGAAATAATGCTATTTGGTAATGAATATTATATATATGTGTGTTTTATATTGGAACTGAATTATTATTGGTGATATGTGTAGTTATTAGATGCTGTGAAATGATTATCGGAAGCTTGTTAGAGATATATTACATTATCCGTTGGTTCTATCGGTAATTTTGGATGATTTGATTCTGGTTATAATGGCGTGTATAAGTTAATTTGGTTAAAGTTAGCTCATTAATGTTTTGATTTTGATTGGTTATAAATATGAATGTTAGATAAAAATGAAATGTCTGAAAACTAATTAGTAAACTCCAATAATGCCCCGTACCCTATTTCGATGTCGAATACGGGTAAGGGATGTTACATTTAGTGGTATTAGAGCTACGTTTTAGTCGATTCTCGAACCGAACGTAGCATATGTGAAGTTTGGAATATACATGTCATTATATAACCTATGACAGTATGATATATCCCGACGTTGATGAGATTTGTTTTACTTATAGATAGAGATACTTTTCAACTTAGCTAATTTCGATAATATTGAAAGCATTATGCAAAAAGTGTAAAAATGATATGCATGTATTTTGATGTTTTATGGAAGAATATGAATGTTTGGAGTGTGATAAACAACTTGAACTAAGTGATTTTCGATAAAAAACCTAAAAGGACTAATTTGGAAAAGTTATAAAATATGCCATAAGTGTGTGAATAAGTGAAAATTTTGGATTGAAATTGTCATAAAATGGTTCAGCTAGTCCTAAAATGCAAGGAAATTGAATAAAAATTATTTTACAAGCCTAGGGGCAAAATCATAATTTTGTGAAACTTTAGGGGCAAAAATGAAATTTTTCCAAAGTATAGTTTTTGGACTGGAATGAATAGTGTGAATGTTATATAATTTAAATGTGTTGTTATAAATCAAGAAAGACGAGAAATTGAAATTGATCGATAAAAAGAAAAGTGAGAAAAAGAGGAAAATTCTCGAATGAACCTTCGGAATAAAAAGGGATACGAATGAAGTGACAGAAATGATCACATGTGTGGCACGGACTGTGTGTAGGCCACTATGTGAAAGTAAAAGTGATGGTCACGTGTGTAGTACTATGTGCAGGCTACTACGTGTACCGGAATGATGGGTCGCATGTGTAGTACTATGTGCAGGCTACTATGCGTACCGAATAGCTTTGATCACGTGTGTAGTACTGTGTGAAGGCTACTACGTGTATCGATAAATAATAGTCACATGTGTAGTACTAAGTGAAGGCTACTATGTGTACCGAGAAGCTTTAAGCACGTGTGTAGTATTGTGTGAATGCTACTACGTGTATCGGTAAACTATGGTTACATGTGTAGTACTAAGTGAAGGCTACAATGGGTACCAAAAAGCTTTGGTCACGTATGTAGTACTATGTGAAGGCTACTACGTGAGCCGTAAAACTTGATCACGTGTGTAGTACTATGTGAAGGCTACTACGTGAACTGTAAAACTGATCACGTGTGTAGTACTATGTGAAGGCTACTACGTGTATCGAATGATAAAAATAATATGGGTAGTACTGTGTGAAAAGCTCCGAATATTTTTTTATAAGGTCATGATGATGAAATATGAGTATGTGATCGGAATGTAATAAGTTGTGAAAAGAGATTGAAGTGATGAAGTTTGAGTTGTGTTATAAAATAAATGGTTATAGTGCTATGTGAATAAGGAATGTTGGAATAGAATAGATTTGGATAGTGACGGTGATGTTAGTTTAAAAATCACCAAAATTATAGAAATTGAGTTAGAGGCTGAATAATATATGAAATTGAAGCTGAGCGAGTCCATTTTCATAAGAAAGAAACAGAGCAAGCAAAGGAATTGTATATTTGGGGATATTTAAATTTTATTGAGACAGGGTTGGATTGATTTCGAAATCCCCTGTTCTAACTTTGGAAAATCACCAAAAATTGTACAAAAATAATTATGGCTTGAAATTTACATGCTTGAAATCCTTAGTGAGTCTATTTTTAAGAGAAAGAAACGAGAAAATTGTTTGAATTTTGTACAGGGAGAGAAGTAAATCTTAGTAAGAAGAGGTCAGGACTGTCGGGCAGTGAAACAGGAGGAAAATTTATGGAATTAAATTTGGAGCCCTATAACTCCAGATAAAAATAAATTAGTGACCGTGACGCAGAAAATCAGCTTGCTGGAAATTGAATTGGAAGATTAAATTGAGTAGAACGCAAGAATGAGTACTTTCGGTAAGTGATGTGATTACCTGTAAGACCTTAGTTGGACTATGGCATCGAGAAAATGAGGTACTCAATTCCGTAAGACGTTCTCTAATTTGACAAATTGTGGTAAGTGTTAAGCAAATTTTATGTGATAAAATATATGAATGAACTATGTGGTTATGATGGAATTACATTGATGATGAAAGTTAAGTTATATATATATGTATTTATGAGAGTAAGTTAGAGGCTTTACGACCTCACCATCACCCCCTTATCAGTATTATTTTATGATGAAATTTTTATGATAATCATGTTGAATAAACTCATAAATGTGAACTAAAGATTTCATTGGTCAAATAATTAGTAAGGCAAACAGAGTTGAGCCTAGTGTAATAAATGAACTCAGTTTTTAAAGAAATATTAGATTGTTAGTGAATGGAATAATGTGAGGTCCGTGATAGCAGAATTAGTGAAAAAAATGATAATTAAGTGGTAAAGATGCCTGTATGTGACGATTACAATCAAAATGAACATGATGATTTCTTTTTTCTGGATATTCTATATATATATATATTCTTTTATCCTCAGAGCTATGTGTATAATTGTTCAGTTTCTAATAGAGTTCTTATGTTATGAGAATGTTAGCTAATTATAATGTCAAACGAAAGCTCTATTGGATTGGCCGGTTTGTGATCGGTTATTGTTCTGTTTTGCATGCATATTTAGAAAGTGTATTGTTTTGCTACGATGAAATTCAAGAGCTAAAATGTGGTGATTCTGGTGATTTGCATGTTAAAAGAATGTTGAAAGATTGTGTGTTTGAGCTATATTTTCAACATGAAGAAAAGAAAATTTTGATATGTTAATATTCGATAGTTGAAATCAACTCAATTGTTTTACTAGAGTGAACTGATTTATCTAGATTTGATTTGAGTTGTATGTATTTAAGCATGTGTATTCACGAGTATGAAGACGGGTAATCGAAATGAAAAATCTATATTTCAGAAAATATGATATAGAGAAATACTTATTGAAAAAAAAAGATATATGAGATTAAATTGATCAGTGATTCTGGAAAGTTAGTGAAAGTGTTTCATGAAGTTGGAAGTAACTTCTTCTGGTAAGATTTTCGAGGACGAAAATCCCTAAAGGGGGGAGAGTTGTAACAGCCCGATTTTAGGGCTAGATGGAAAAGTGGTTTCGGGACCACAAATCCGACAAGGAAAATTTTATTTTAAAATTATGACATGGGTTGTATTATGATAGGAATGTTGCATGAAAATACTGATATGGTAAAATAAGGAAATAAAGTGATAAAAAGGGTAATTGAATTATGTCAACATTGGAAAGTATATTATGACATATTAATCCAAGAAAGGATTAAATTGCAAAAGTGAGAAAAGTTTTGTTACCCAAGAGTAAATACTCAAAATTTAAGGGGTTAAAGTGTAAATATGAAAAAGTTGAAGGACCAATAGTGTAAATATTTTAAGGGTGGAATAATCTAAAAACTAAGGATGATACCCTGCCGGACCCAGAAAGCTTCGAATCTCAGATACGGTCTTAGGTGGTTTCCAATGCAGTACAACTTCAATTTTTTGAGGATCCACCCTAATCCTCTCGGTAGATACCACGTGACCTAGAAATGTCACTTCTCGCAGCCAAAACTCACACTTGCTGAACTTAGCATACATTTGTTTCTCTCTTAAAATCTGCAGGACAATTCGGAGATCTGCATCATGCTCATCATCGGTTCTTGAATACACCAAGATATCGCCTATGAATACCACCACGAACCGATCTAAGTAGGGCTGAAATACTCGGTTCATTAGGTCTGTGAAGGCAGCTGGCGCATTCGTCAGCCCAAACAGCATTACTAGGAACTCGTAATGACCAAAACGAGTCCTAAACGCAGTCTTATACACATCAGCCTTCATAACTCTCAACTGATGGTACCCAGAACGAAGATCTATTTTGGAGAAAACCAAAGCTCCTTGCAACTGGTAAAATAAATCATCTATCCTCGGCAAAGGATGCTTATTCTTGATAGTCAGTTTATTCAACTACCGATAGTCCATACACATAAGCATGGTTCCATCCTTTTTCTTCACGGACAACACTGGTGCCCCCTACGGAGACACACTAGGTCGAATGAATCCTCGATCCATCAGCTCATTCGGTGCCATCTTAAGGGGCGATAGACATTGGAGCCGTTGCTGGCAAAAGCTCAATTCCAAATTCAACTTCACGGCTTGGAGGCAACCCAGGGAGCTTATCAGGAAAAGCATCGAAAAAATCCTTAATAGTTCTAATATCTCAAATAGAAGGACCTTCAGAATTAGTTACCCAAACATAGGCTAGAAACGCCTCACAACCCTTGTGAACTAGTTTTTCGGCCCTTAATACAGAGATCACATTAGACAAAAAGTCTCTTTGCTCCCTAATCACAGCCACCTCCTCATCCTTAATAGTCTTTAACACCATACGCTTAGCAGAACAATCTAAACTTGCACGATGTTTAACCAACCAATCCATCCCTAAGATTAGGTCAAACTCACCAAACGGTAGCTCCATAAAATCTGCTAAAAATATAACTCTTTGAACCTCTGGGGGCACATCTCTGAACAACTTGTCTACTCTTACTGATTGTCCCTATAGACTTAACACAGTCATCTCATTAGCAGTACTCTCACATATGATACTCAAGGTGCCAGACACAGTGCATGCAATGTATGAATGTGTAGACCCTACATCAATTAAAGTAGTGTAAGGTACATTATGAATTAGGAGCGTACTAGTTATAACATCTAGAGCATCACCATCCTCACGGCGACGAGCAGCATAGACTAGTGCTGGCTGTCTTGCCTCACTGTTACCAACCCCTCTACCATACATTCCACGACCTCATCCCACACCAATTCCACCTCTAACCTACCCACGACCCCTTGGTGGCTGCAAACCACCTTTCACTGGTTGAACAAAACCCTAACCTGCAACTTGCATCTGAGTAGGCCTCTGAGGACAATCCTGAACTTGATGCTCTTTTGACCCACTTCTGAAATATACCACAATCTTCTTCCAACACTCACCTAAATGATGTCTCCCACAATCAACACAAGGCTGGAGTCTAGCAACAGTAACCCCAGCTCGGACTGGCCCATCAAACCTAACCTTCTTTTTAGGCCTACCAGAAGAACTTTAGGGCTCTAAATCCCTCTTAAACCTGCCCTATCTTTCTCACGATTCTAGCACTCAGAGGGCTTCACATCATCGGTAATTTTGGCATTTTCAACAAGGGCAGCAAAATCCCGCTCCCTCTGCGGAGCTATCAGTACTTGCAACTCATCTCGGAGACCATCTTCAAAACGCACACAGTACTCATACCAGCTCTCACTATCCCACGTGCATAGCGACTCAGTCGTAGGAACTCTACCTCATATTCTGCACAATCTTATTCCCTTGGGTCAAACACAAAAATTCATTTCTTCACACGTCCACATAACTTGCCCCCACATACTTTCCTTGAAATACCGACTTAAAGAAATCTCACATTAACCGATCGGCCTGAGTACCTTCTCTTACAGTAAGCCACCACTGATAGGCTTCATCTCGTAGCAAAGACACTGCACCTTTTAGCTTTTGCTCAGAAGTGCAGTCAAGGTCATCCATTATTCTCTTCGTGGCTTCCAACCAGTATTCAGCCACATTAGGGGTCACTCCAGAAACACTCATAAAAATTTCTACTCCATTTGATCATAGTCGTTCTGAAATTGACCCACGACCCACAGCACCTGTATTGGTCCCTGCGACCCTTTCCAAAATACGGAGCATAGCTTGAGATAGTGCATCATCCCCAGCCGCTCGATTGAATGATCCCGTCTCAGTCATCGGTGAAGCTGGTGCTTCCCTAGCCCCAACATTAGGCATGTGGTCTGATGCCGATTACCCAGCCCTAGCACTCCCTCGGCCTCTACCACGACCTCGAGTGCCCCTTCCGCGAGTACTTCTAGTGCTCATATCGAATAATGTATAATCTATTTATGAAGTTTTATGCATTAGTTTACAATTCCAGTAATTATTAACAGATGTCTTATGAGAAGCAATAATCAGAGTTTGTTTTCGTAATTTAAGAGTCTCCCTACAGTTTCAGTTTTTTCTAATTTAGAAGTTTCAGTATAGTCCTACTATCTATACTAATCTCTCAAGATATTTCAGTTCAAGCAGTCTACAGTATAACGAAAACTTACCGATTCGGCGCTCAAGACTCGATGTGCCACACTTGTAACCTTCAAAAATAATTCAAAACAGTTTTCTAAAAATTTTAAATATTTTCAAACCCACTCCACAGCTGAGTTTTGCAACCTGACTTTGATACCACTAAATGTAACACCCAAACCTGGCCTAGACGTTATGGCTGTATCTGGTGTGTCACATTGAAGTGTCTCTCAAGATTTAAACTTGTTGATAAAACTCATTTCTTAAGTTTAGAAACCCCTTTAGTAATGTTTAACAGAACATTTAACCAAATGTTTGCCTTATTAACTGCTGTTATAATATTAAGTTGAATTAAATCGTGAAAGCATTTGAAAACTCTAACGTTTAAAGTTTGTGTCTTTAAAAATAGTGATTATTTTGAAAATTCGTTTTCACCTAACTAGCAGTATAAAATATGTAAGAAAAAGCCTAATTAAAATTTAAAACCCTAAATTAAAGGCCTTATTACAAAACAAAACCCAACTTATAATTTAAAGTAAAATAAAAGCAAATGTAAACATCGACAGTAGTTGTGTTGCCACCTCCGAGTCCCTCGTAGCCCCAAATTGTCTAAGGTTGAGGATTACCTGCACAGTTAAAAGGAGAGGGTGAGTTTACGAAACTCAGTGTGTAATCCCCTACTAGACAATCACTATGCAACATGCAGAATCAGTCTGAGCCTAAGCCCTATACAGTATCAATATAGTGTGGGCCTTAGCCCATTACAGTAATAATATGGGCCTTAGCCCAATATAGTAACAATGTGGGCCTTATCCCAATACAGTAATTAGTACAATGCAGTGATGAAACCCATTCCAATCCAACCAACACACCACTTCGTACCACCAACACACCGTGTGGGGATAAAATCGACCCACCCAACCAACACACCAATATCGCAACAAAGCTGCCAGTAATAATAACACAGCAAAGCTGCTAGTAACAGTATATGTGGCATAGCCACTAGTACAGTATACTTCCCCTATATCAGAATCCCAACCCCATGCAGTATGTCATGTCATAAATCATACGTGTATGTAGTATATCATACTCGGAAACAGTCGTATATATCATAAAGCAAATCGGTCTTACATAACATAAGGCCATAATACTCATTTCATCTCCTAAGGGTATAACAGTCATTTTACCCTATAGGGGTTTTTGTGTCATTTTACCCTTTGGGGGTATTTCGATCATTTTACCCTTCGTGGCTATTTTGATCATTTTACGCTTCGAGGGAATTTTAGTCATTTTACCCTTTGGGGGTATTTCAGTTATTTTACCCTTAGAGGGTATTTTGGTCATTTTACCCTTCGGAGGTATTTCGATAATTTTACCTTTCAAGGGTATTTCGATTATTTTACCTTTCAGGGGTATTTTGGTTATTTTACCCTTTGAGGGTATTTTTGTCATTTTACCCTTCGGAGGTATTTCAATTATTTTACCCTTCGAGGGTATTTTGGTCATTTACCCACGAATCGCAAGTTGGGTTACCACTCAAGCAATCGCACGCCCTTGTGGTCACAAATGCTGTGTTTACGGTTTTTCGACTCTTCGCCGATCTACGATTGTAGTGGGGTGATTACACACCTGAATTTGACAGAAAGCGCAAATCTTCACGTACACCAACCTAGATTCAACCAAACTTCATTTCATTAACTACAAAATTCGCTAATCAAACAAAGCAAAATACTGTTAAGGAAAAATTAGTACTCGAAGCCCCTTACCGAAAACAACCGAACCGCACCTTCAGCTCTTTACAGAAACACCAACCAACTCTTGAACTCCACCTAGCACAAAAGCCACAAAACCCTTTACTTCCAACCCCTATGTCACATTTCTCTTAACCATGTAACCCAATAATGTACATACATTCATTCAAACTGCATCCCAAACAACGAATAACAAACACTTACTCACCTACCAAATGATTGACAGGGTAGAGTGTAACTTGAAGCACAAGTAAAAGCAAATAAAAAAGGAATCTAAAAACTGAAAAGAGACAAGGCAGGGAAAAGAAACAGAAGATCAATGCATAGAAAAGCACAAACCGAACCAGACAAAGGGTGTCGCAGAACTCACCTATCAACACTTGACTGAGGAGACAGAGAAGAACCAACGCCAATACTCTCTTTAAAAGTATCTAGAGTGGAGATGAAGCAAGTATTCAGCAAGGTCTGCGAAAAAGTAGGGGAGAGGGAGAAGCAATAAAGAGAAGAGGGGAACAGAGAAGAGAAGATTCAACAACCTAGAGAAAAGGAAAGAGAAAGGGGATTCGGCAGAGGGGACTAACGAACTATTTTGTCAAAACAAAAACAAGAAGAGAAAATAAAAAGAATAAAAGGAAAAGCAGGAAAACAAATGAGCAAACCCAAAAGGTACCCACAGTCTTTAGCAATATTCGACACAAGTAAAAGGTGAAAGAAAACCTTACCAAATCAAAGCAGACCGAGAGAAAAACAACCCTCAAAATCGATTCCCACAAAGCCTAAAGACCAATTTTTGCACAAGCTTACCCCCAAAAGGCACAACTCCCCCTCACTCTCAAACTCTTTGATTTCCTCTTAAAAACTCTCCCATTATCCCTCATTGATTTTCTCCACCAATTCCTCCTCAACTTCCCCAACCACTCCATTCAAAATCCATTTAAACTCTCCATAATTTTGTTTCAGTCCAACACCACTACCTACACAGCTCAAGCAGCAAAATAATTACTACCTTGCACAACCCAGGACTTGAACCTTAGACATCAAGGATTCTTCATACGCCACCTACAACTGGACCAATAAGCTTTTTGTGTCATAAAACAAGTATTAATATATATAAAGCCTAAGTGCCAGTGTCCAGATTTATTTAAGAGAACCACTAAAAATTTGTGCCAAGGTTAAGACTTGAACTTAGGCTTCTCAAATACTCCCATACACACCCAAATCACTTAACCATTAAAGCAAACAAGCAATCACTGACAAATCATGCAAAAATTAAATACTTGAAAATTTGAGGATTTACAAAAGAGCTCAAGAAATTGAAGATTTAATTGTAAGAGCTGTTGGATAGAGGGTTTATTCGACTAAGTGTGTCTCTGTGGGCCGCACCGATTATTTTTGTAAAGAAGAAGGATGTGTATTGATTATAGGCAGTTGAACAAGTTGACGATTAGGAATAAGTATCCCTTGTCTAGAAATGATGTGTTGTTTGATCAATTAGAGTTGCAACGGTGTTTTCAAAGGGTGATATTAGATATGGGTATTATCAATTAAAGGTGAAGGAGTTTGATGTGTTGAAAACTGCTTTTAGGACTCGGTATGGGCATTATGAGTTTTTGGTGATTCTGTTTAGATTGGCTAATGCTCCTACCACGTTTATGAATTTGATTAATCATGTATTTCATTCGTATTTGGGTTAATTTGTAGCTGTTTCATAGATGATATGGTGTATTCTGGTTCTGAGGAGGATCACGATGAGCAATTAAAGGTTGTTCGGGATAAGTAGTAATATGCAAAGTTAAGTAAGTGTGAATTTTAACTTAGGGAAATGGCATTCTTAGTTCATGTTGTATCGGCAAAAGGGATTCAAGTGGTTCCCAAGGAGATAGAGGTGATTTTGGAATAAAAGCTGCCGCCTAGGAGTGTTACCGAAGTTAGAAGTTTCTTGGGTTTAGTTGGTTACTATCGTAGATTCATTTAAGGGTTTTCTCTTATTGCTGCACCCTTAATGAAACTACTATGGAAGGATGTGGTGTTCAAATAGTTACTATCGTAGATTCATTTAAGGCAAATGCGTTGTATTGAGCTTTTAAAGGATTATGATTGTGTGATAGAGTATCATCCTGACAAGGAAAATGTAGTAGCTGATTCTTTAAGTTGGAAGTCGATGGCAGACTTCAAAGTTATGTTTTCGCGCTTGAGTTTAGCTAGTGATGATGGTTTAAGTGTTGAATTTCAAGTGAGGTCGACGTTATCGCAACAAATTAAAGAGAAACAGCCTTTAGTTAGGGAATTAATGAAGAGGATTCGACAGGTTGAGCAAGATATTAAGGTAGACTTTGATGTTGATAGTGCTGGTATCTACACTGATCATAAGAGCCTTAAATATCTCCTCACCCAAAAGAAGTTGAATTTAAGGCAAAGGTGTTGCATTAAGCTTTTAAAGATTATGATTGTGTTATAGAGTATCATCCTGACAAGGAAAATGTAGTAGCTGATGCTTTAAGTAGGAAGTCGATGGCGGACTTCAAAGTTATGTTTGCACGCTTGAGTTTAGCTAGTGATGATGGTTTAAGTGTTGAATTTCAAGTGAGGCCGACATTATCGCAACAAATTAAGGAGAAACAGCCTTTAGTTAGGGAATTAATGAAGAGGATTCGACAGGTTGAGCAAGATATTAAGGTAGACTTTGATTTTGATAGTGATGGTATCTTAAATTTTTGAGGTAGATTGTGTGCGCCACAATATGTGGATTTAAGGCAAGCGATTCTTACTGAGGCGCATAGTAGCCCTTACACTATGCATCCCGGAAGTGGTAAGATGTATTATGATTTTAGAGAATTTTAATAGTGGCCTAGTTTAAAGCGTGATGTTACGGGTTTTGTAACTCGATGTTTGGTTTGTCAAAAGGTGAAATCTAAACATCAATTTCCTTCGAGGTTGTTGCAACCTATTGCGATTCCTGAATGGAAGTGGGAAAGGATTACTATGGATTTTGTTTCGATTTTTCCATTGACTCCTTCGAGGAAAGATTTGGTATAGGTTATAGTTGATCGATTATCGAAGAGTGTGCATTTATTAGCGGTGCAAACCAATTATTCTTTGCAAAAGTTAGCGAAGTTTGTATATTGCTGAAATTTTTCATCTTCATGGGGTTCCAGTTTCGATTATTTCGGATAGGGATCCAAGGTTTACTTCAAGATTTTGGAAGAGTTTGCAAGAAGCTTTGGGATTAAAGCTTTCTTTCAATACATCTTATCACCCTCAAACTGATGGCCAATCTGAAAGGGTAGTTCAAGTTCTAGAAGACATGTTGCGAAGTTGTGTGATTGACTTTAGTGGAAGTTGGGAGCGATATTTGCGCTTAGCAGAGTTCGCTTACAACAACAATTTTCGAGCGAGTATTTGCATGGCACCATTTGAGGCATTGCATGGTAGGAAGTGTAGAACTTCTTTGTGTTGGACGAAGTTAGATGAGAGGCGAGTTGTTAGGCTGGATTTAGTTTGTGAGACTGAGGAAAAGGTAAATGTAATTCGTGATCGTGTGAAAGCAACATTAGATAGACATAAATCTTATGCGGATTTCAAATGTCGAGATATTGAGTTTGAAGTTGGTGATAAGGTATTTTTGAAGGTTTCATCGTGGAAGAAATTTTTAAGATTCGGTAGGAAGGGTAAGTTAAGTCCAAGATATATTGGACCCTATGAAGTTGTTGAGAGGATAGGTTCAGTAGCTTATCGTTTCAAGTTGTCGCCAGAACTTGAACGAATTCATGATGTTTTTTTATGTGTCCTTGTTAAGAAAGTATCGTTTAGATCCCTCGCATATTGTGTTAGTGCAGGAGGTTAAGGTTCAACCTAATCTCCATTTTGATGAGGAACCAATAAGATTTTAGATCATGAAGTGAAAATGTTGCAAAACAAAAGAGTTCAGTTAGTTAAAGTTTTGTGGCGCAATCACAAAGTGGAAGATTTGGGGAATCGAGGAAGCGATGAGAGGCCAATATCCTTATTTGTATAGCTCAGGTAATTTCGAGGATGAAATTCTTTTTAGAGGGAAAGAATCGTAACACCCCAAAATAGGGCATATGAGTTTTAAGGGTATTTTAGGAACTTTGGCCTATATGAGCTCAAAATTTCGTAAGGTTGGTACTTGATAGTGTTTTCGACTATGGCATCTTAACTGTCAAATATATTTTTTTAAAAGTGTTCTAGAAACCCATAATTTTGAGAAATGACTGATTTGTAACAAAGTCAAAATAGTAGGCATTTACGTTGCAGTTTTACCATTTTATAAAATTGAACCTATTTATTCCCCATCAACATGTATTTCATGTTTGTTTCTTATCTTTTCATTGTGCTTGCCACCCTTTGCCATATCCCTAGCTATTCCATTGATTTTTTATTCCCAAATCGCAATACCTTGATTTTCTAACATTCCTAAGTCATTTATTGCCATAAATCTCCAAAAAAAATACCCAAAACTCCATAGAGTTCACCATCTTCTTCAAAATGGGGTTTTCAAATTTATGAAAAAACTCCTTCATTCTTCCAATAAAGGTAATCATTCATGTCACCATTGGTTTTTAATGTTATTTAGACTCTAAAATTGAATTACTAGCCCTCAAGTCGCATGTTTTAAATAAAAGCTAAAAATCGAGCCATTAATGGTAGATTTTAGGATTTTGAGTCAAAACCTGGTTTCAAAGTATTTTTCAACTTGTTTTAGCATGATTAGAAGGTTTTTAAACTTATCTTGAAGTTTCGTTAATGATTTCTCATGTTTTAATGAATTTTGTGAAAATTGCCTAAAAGATGTCAAAAAATGTCGATACCATGAATTGAGTAGATTTGTCTAGTTTGAAGATTGTGGATTAGGTGTAGATGATTAAGTAGATGAACGGAACTGATTTTAAGCAAAAAGGTTGAGTATAGATCGAGATATTGGTATATAAAGTTTGTTATGTTAATAATTTAAGTTACATGGGAACTTGGCTTGAGCTTGTGTTTTAGTTGATTTGAGTGAATTCTTGGTTGATATTTGACTATGATTATTGTGTAATTTATGTTTGTAAAGCTTCGGATTCGTTAAAGCTTGCTACGAGCTAGGGAAGTGTTAGTCGAGCTTTTGACTTTTCGGCAAAAGCATAAAGTGGTGAGTGTATGAAATTGCTACTTGTAAACACGAGTCATGTGTTGTTTGGGAATTTAGATGTAGCCTAAACCCTTACTCTAAATTTCGGTTGTAAGTTTTCTTGAACTATACTTGTCTTGTGGTTATGTGGTTATATAATATGAACGATATGTGATATGTGGATATGGTGCGTATTGTGTAAAGTGCAATTATATACATGCAATAAATATGTAATATTTATGTTATATGACTATGCTAGTGTTTTGCAAAAGATGCTAATATGTAGTGTTGGTCGGTAAGTAATATATGATGCTTTTCGAATATTTTGGCCTTATGATATTTGAACCATTAGATATAGTTGGCATTCCATAGGATTATGAGTGCTCACTTATATGTATAGTGGTTTTGGGCATTAAGGCACTGGGACATGTTTGCAGGGATAAGGGAATGATAGCTTCTTCTTCTTTTTTGACAAAAAAAAGAGAGCTAAGCTCCATTCAACGGGACATGTGAGTGAGGGGAAATAAGGATAGTGTTAGTTATATGCATCACTTTTAGGACATGTTTGACTCTACAAGTCTATGCGGTGTAAGGAGATACATGTATCCGATGTGTGATGATAGAGCTCACTACATGTTTCATAATCCATGTTTCATGTTATCTTATTTTATGTAATTGTGTGGAATATGTTCTATGCTTGAATGAGTATATATATGTTATGGAAATAACTATTAGATGATGCATGATTTATTATTATTTGATGTCAGGCTAATAAATAGGGTACTTGTGAGTAATTGATTTGTTGTGTTGCATGATGACATGGTTGCGTTGTAGAAGTTCTTACATTCACTAAGCTTGTTCAAGCTCACCCATTCATTTTAACATATGCAGATTAGTGACATCACGGTGCGGGCAATGTGGTTTCCAAGGGGGTGATCCAAGAAAGTCTGGTTTTTCTTCGTAGATGCTTTATTATTCTTATTTGTTTTGGGGAAATAGGCAATGTGATAGAACCTTTTTGAGTTGTTGATCTTTGGACATTTTGATTTGGCTTATATGAAATTCATGTTAGTTTTATGTTAGAATACTTAAGCATTGACAATGGCATGATAATAATGGCTCGGATTCGTTTTTGGTTTTTAGTACTATCAATGAAGCCATATGAATGATTATTTATCTTAGTGGCTGATGCATTTTGGTTAGAATCACATTTGGAATGGCTTAGTTCACATATATGTTGTAATTTTCATGTTTAGGGGTAGAGGTATCGATATTACGCTTTAAAAATGATACCTCTATGAATTAAAATGTACAGGAAGGCAGAATAGGAATTTGGTATCGATACCTTATCTCGAGTATCAATACTTGGGGCTAAAGTATCGATAATTCGTAAGTGGTACTGATAATTTTTGATACCTCAGGTTTTTGGCCTATAAATAGTATGCTGATTTGGTATCTTTTTTCCAAGTGGTATCGAACCACTTAAGGAAAATATCGATACTTGGATATTAGTATCAATACTTACGGTCATTTTATGAAATTTTGTTAATTAGCCCTTATGCTTGATTCTGGTTGTGTGCATGATCGAATAACAAATGATTTGCATGTAGCAATGTTAATTAACAATTTGGACATATTAAAACTTTTTCGACTTAACAAAAGATGATCAATTGTCTTGAATCTAGCTTACTGTTTGATGAAAATGAGACAAGACGGTGGTGTGACATCCCATATTTGGGCCTGGCGACCAGGCCGAGTATAGGGTGTTACACCCATCTATATGCATGATACAATTATGGCACCGATCGTGTGAGTATGGTGATGTCTAGCTTGGTCCCTCCACGCAACTCTTGTGTCAATCCTTAATCCTGCATACAAAGTAGTATAATCTTAAGTTCATATGAACAAAATTAGTGATAAAATACTCTAATTTTTTATTTAATAACAAGAGTAAGAGTACAAAATTAAGACTCTCTGGTTGTACTAGAGAATTCTGTAGTTTGACTATCATGGTCGACTCCCTTGCGTCCTTTGTACCGATCTTTGGAGGACATATCGGATGATTTCATTGTCGGTATACTCTATCAAGTAACCCTATTTTGGGACTTAACCTTGTATGGTTCTCACTCAAGCTTTCATTTACCTTCCTGACTCAATCCATCCAAAACAACCATATGTGCGACTATGCGAATTGTCGACTGCAACTCTTGGTGGTCTTACAATTCCCTTTGCCACGATGGCATATCCTTACCTTGATCCATTCATTCCACACGAAACTCAACATATGTTACCACATTACCCCGATGACTGGCATCCTTTGAATTAGCCCTCTCGCATATGTTAGAGTATGCCCAAAGATCAATCATGAGATGGTTGTAATAACATACTTGATTTATCATGTTTATTAATATAAGGCATTACCATTATTATTTCAGTTTCTTTTCTGTGTATATAAATAAACTGTTTTATAATAATGTCTTGAGAATAATATGATTATTCTTAAAAGTTCCTTAGTCAAGTATTATTGTTGGATAGGACAACGATAATGCATTAAGACTAACGTGTAGTTGATTGATGATAAAGAGTTGTCATTGATATGGAATGTCAGAATCATTACATGAATATGTGTGTTAGAGAACAACATATTGGACTGACCCGTTATGAGTATGTTTCTTGGATTATTATGTAATTGTCACGACATTACTCATAATGATTAATATTTATATGATCCTCAGACTTGATATCATCATAATCCCAACATCGTGAGTTGTATATTTTGATACAGTCAAACGTGCACCGTAACTGGTTGTTCTATAAAGACTGATGTTGGATATACCACAATCTATGTAGAGGGATATGGTTGGTCGATATAGGATAAGTCCCTCCTACATAATGGGAGTAATATCTTAGGCCACTTGATTAAGTGAGACTAGAAATGCATGGCCATGCTCAAATAAGTTGATATTAGATGTCATACTTATTTGTATATCGTAGTCTGCTTAAGATATCAAGGAACATGGAATGGACAATGCAAGTGTGACTATTCCATGACTTGTGTCCAATCCAGAGATAAATGACTTAAGGATTATTGCATAAAAGGTTAATTCATAAAAAGGTTATGTCGAATCATGATCTCTTGTGACTTAGGTAGCAATGATGCATTGCTAGATGCCACTCATTGTTCGTAGCATTAGAATCGTTCTAGTGTTACTGCTAACGTTACAAGAACCTACAGGGTCATACCCTATAGTTGAAATGAACGGAATAAACCATAGTTGGTATTGTTTTTGGGGTCGCTTGAATTAAATTAATTATAGAATTAATTTAATTCGGTAATCAAATTTCCAACACATTATGTACAAGGTTGTTGTACGTATAGTGAGGACATGAATTTGGTTAGCATAAGAATTCAAATAAATATATGGTTTACCGAACTTATATTATAATTAATGTAATTATAATTTTCGGATTAAAATATTATTATATTTATTTAATTCTTAAAAAAAACCCTAAAACAAAAGGATATATATAATCCCATTTTTCTTTGTTTGAGTCTAGCAGCCTTCAAAGAAAAATAACTCTCAAAACTGTTTTGGGGATTCCTTCCGTTCGTAGTCAACTAGGTGGATTACATAGAGGCTGGAATCACGATAGATTGCGGTTTGGTTCGACAGCAGATCAGACTACTCGTTGTTGAGGTGTTGCTGTCTACTCTGAATAAACATTAGGTAATTTCGCAACCTCTTTCACCCCGATTCGTTCCTCACACATGGATCCCTGGTTAGGATCGTCGGATTTTTATTTTTCGCTGCGCTATAGGGGTGCCGGCGATCCAACAGCATAGGCCCTTCCTTAAGGAAGACTCAGTCTAACATCTGTTGGATCTGGTGCCCTAAGTGTAGTATTTTCATCAAAGTACTCTTATAATTTTCTCGAATAGATTGGTTAATAAAACAAATTTATTAATTACAATTAATATACTTTTGTTATTGTCCACAAACGATTTTTCACGCAAAGTAAAATGGAAGCAGATTTTGCTCACTAGTTGTCAATATTTAACTAATACTAAGCGGTATTACGTTGTTGAATCGTAATACAAAAAGACAGCTTATATGAGTAGACGAATCTAAACATGTCCTTAGTCTACTAAAAAAATGAGCAAACTGATTGAAAAACTAATATACCGTCTATCAAGTCCAATTGGGGAGATGCTTTGTCTTGGGCATCAGAGTGGATGACTCCTAGAAGATAGAGACATAGATGTGACTGACAGTAAATCAGACTGGACCCAAGTAGAATAGAGCTTGACTCTATTTATGGATTCATTCACCTTTGACGTTTATAGTGTGGCATACCTAAATCCTAAGTGGATGGCAGACTATTCATGCATGACTCGTGCAGTTTGATGTAAGTAAAAGCCTAAGTTCGAATAAATAAGGAACCAAAAGCTGGTGCGTTGGGTGTACAACTTCTATAGTATGTAGCGTCATTCACAATAGTGGAATTCATGGTCCGAGACATGGGTAAATAATATCCTTTCATTGACATTACATGGTTGATGAAAAGTAAACATGACCATGGGTATTTTGTCTTTGTGATGAATGACTTAATAACTATTTGATAGTAATTGACTTTTCATGAAGGGAGATGTAATGGTTACCATGAGATAAAATATGATCATATTGGGAGAATAGATATTACCCCAAAAAGATCAAGAATATCCTATGAGGGTAACATACTTATGACAATATCATTGGACGAGTATTAGGTAGTTGATTTAGTAATGGTATGTCGTTAGGGAGAGCTCAGTCATGATACTATAGTGAAATGACTTCATGACTAAATGAGTTTATAATTAATAGGCGAAAAGCCAAAACTTAAATATAAATCATTTAATCCCTAATTACATATGTCCAATTGGTCTCTCCGCTAGCTCGTTGAAACCATAAATGAATTGCGTGTTTGAATATAAATGAACAGACTGAATAGAAAAAGAGAAATGAAAAACATTCAGGAATGATTACGGTTTTTTTTTCGAAATAAAAAAATGGAATAATTTGGAAATGAATATAGGTTTCCAAAATGGAAATGGAAATGATTCATTCGCAATTCTATATGGATTACTTAAAAATGATCAAAAAAATGAGTTTATGTTTTTAAGTCGTTTTAAAGCTTGAAAATGAAAATAAATCATTCGGTCACAGTGAACATGTCGAGTTGTGAATATTAAACATATTTTCTCAAATTTTTACCAGGGATAAAATTGTCAAAATTTTACTAAGGGTAAAATAGGGATGAGAAAATTATTTAATATAGAATATTAAAGTTTATTTTAGAAAATAGAAAAACCGAATTGGGTTGGATCACATTACAGAGCACTAGGTTGAAAGGCCTAGGAAGAACCCATAATTAGACTCGATGTGAGAGAGGCCCAAAACCTCTCATATAACATGAAAGAGGCGACAACCCTGGTAGGAATACTAGGGTGTGGCATCCACTCCACTCTTACTCTAAGTAGGAAGTTATTTTTCTATTTGAAATAAACCACTACAACTCAATAAGGGTTCTACCTTCTCTTCTTATAAATAGATGGCACCGGTAGGGCATAATATACAACTTTGAGATATTGTTACTCTATCGAAAAATAAAGAGAATTTATTCTCAACTATCAAATATATTTTTTCACAGAATAACAATTATACCGATTTCTATTAAAGAAGAGAGAGTTTTCCTTTTCACCCTAAATAAAAAAGAGAACTTTTTTAGTTTCGTGTTTCAATTCAATTGGTTCAAGCCTACACTCAAAGCAGTTCGTGGTACGAGAATAGCGGAGAAGATGATTTGGTTGAAAGTCGAGAATAACAAATGTCCGCTAAGCTGAAAACACAGGTATAAATTTGATTAGGGTTTATTGCTATAAATATCACAAACCGAGTAAATTTTCAAAATTTTAATTTTTTGCTGTGCAAGAAAATCGTTTTCAAACCGAGATTTTTCCAAACACATCCTCATTTGCAGTCTTGAATATGAGGTTAGGTTGATTGATAAACACCCCTTTTTCCTTGCGAACTTGTACTTGTAAGGTAACTCTATAGGATTTTTCCACTTTTGACCATTTTACTAAGGTGCTTTAATTTACATATAGTTCTCAACATACCATCTCTTATTTGGATTGTCTTTGGCGGACTTCCTCATTTGATAGTCCCTACGGACTTTCCCCTTTCTTTGTAAATCTCTGGCGAATTTTACCGATCATACAATTTCGGCAAACATTCCTTTCAAAGTGGCCTTTGGCGGACTTCCCCACTATCTTAGCAACCTCGTTATCAATTACCACCTAGAGTATCAAATCCAATGAACCATTCCATAAACACTTAGACAATGATGAGTTTAATTCAACTATGACGGGCTCTTATTTACACATTCCTCGAAGGAAATACCTCTTCCTTCCACATATGTTGTGTTTAAAACACTTCTACCAGTTCTTCTTACCTTTGTATTTTGGCAGATTCCTCTATTTAGCACGTTTACCCGCGTTTCAGTTGTTCAAAGGTCATTTGTCAACTACTCGCCACGCGAGACCTACATTTACCTCCCTTTTACGCCTTGGCAAGCTTCATGTTCATCGTCTTGATTCCTCACCTTAAATCCTGATTCTCGTCGACTTAGCTTTCCAAATGCTAGAGATTCCTTCGTCCTGGCAGCTAAGCATGACAACCATATATCAGTTAAACCGAAGATATTCAAACTTCAAAAACCCAAAACCCAAAAATATGAACTTTACAAGAATTCATACCCTCTCTCTTCCTCTAATCCACGAGTATAGAGAGACTTAAAAGCTTACCAGCTTATTGGATTATATACATTCCAGACTCGAGTCTCACATTTACTGCCCTATGCAAAGTTTTCCTTAATTTTCTCTTTTTTAGAGAAACCGAAGAAGATGATGCAAGTGAAAAGATTACAAGTGAAATTAAGCAGGAATTTTTTTTGCCTATGTTTCCTTATTCATACACACACATACACATACACACACATATCCCAAATGGCACGGTCCCTATAGCCCAAAATAACTGTCCATCACCCATCATTTTGTCTCCCACTAAGGAACTAGCCGGTTCTATCTTAATTGAACTAGAATTTGGTCTCAACTAATTACCATCCAACCACCAAAATTTCTAAGTTTTCTAGTAAAGCCCGTCGCCTTACTGTTTATTCAATTTACTCCTATCTCTCCTCTAAATTCGGGACCTTAAAGAAACTTGGGTATGACATAACCACTAGAGTTAAAAAAAGAATAAGGATCTTTAACTATATTAACCAAGACCTTGTGAACCTTCCAAACCCCTCTAAAATAAAGATTAATCGTTGGATAATTAGAACAAAAAAAACGCATGTCACATCATAAAAGACTTTAAAAAATTTGTAAAAAATAGCAATAATTCTCCACTCCTCATCAAAAAGTGCAAATATTTGATAATCTTTGTCCCGTTGGCCCCAATAATCTAACACATATTTATAGTAAAGAGCATATTCAAGCATCAAATAAGTAGAATTCCATCACACACACACATCTTGATGCAACTTTTTGGTCACATTCAAATGAAAGCTTTTGTCAATCACATCATAAAAAAATTTTCTACGAATTCTCGACTTTTTTATATATTTGATTCCATTTTAAATCTTACCAATAACATCATCAACAAATGTCAAATCAACTTTAACTATAAGATTCAATATATGTGCACAACATCTAATTTGAAAAAAAGAACACCATCACACAAAAGATTTCGAATCGCACAGAAACGATTTTTAAAACAAGAAACCATAACATCATATAAGAAGTATTATCCAAAGTGATGCTAAAAATTTTCTTGTTTATACCCCACTGAGGTAAACATAGAATAAGTTCACCCGTTATGTTTAAATCATCTTACGGAAAATATAAAGCTCTAAATCTTATAATTCTCTTTTGTAGATTCCAATACTTGTCAACCCAATATGCAAGTATGCAAATGTATTCATCATTAGAATGCTAAATGTTCCAATTATCAGAAGTTAGGCAAATTAAACTAGGTGTTTTAGCCAACTCGTATTTAACATGGTCTCTCTCTTTTGCATAATGCATTAGGACATCCTTAAAATTAGGACTAAGAATAGTCATCATGTATCTAAATCTCGGTTCTTCAATTGTTCCAAATGAATTTTTGTCACAAAAAAAAAGTAGAAGTAGCTCGATGACACTCATCACCATCAAACTTACTCTTTATAGATGGATTACCTCTTAAGGATGGTTAAGTGACTATGGTGTATTGGGTGATGTCTTTATTAAATTTTTTCAAACAACTATTTAGATGATGTCTTAAATGAGAAATTCCACTAAAGATTTAGCAAAGAAGATACTCTTACTGTGATTACATTGTGCATTTAATTTGTCTTTATTCTCACATTCAATCTTTGTCATTTCATCCCATGCCTTTGAAGTAGTAGACTTTTGACGCTTGAGAACACTTTCATATTCATTAATCGCGTTGTCCACACTTATTGGGGTGTTCGAACTAAACATTCTCATAAAAACTCAAATCCTGAAATCATAAAAATTTAATTAATATACAATTTCATGCTAAATTTCAATTCTTCATTTTTTTAACTACAGTGCACTCCAGATTAGACATCATATTTGTAAAAAATATATTAAACGAAAATCTACCCAGTAGAAAAAAAAAACCTTGGCATATAAGTTACATACAACTCTGATATATAGGAACGTATAAAAGCTTTATTAAAAATGTATATATATTAATTTAATCAAAATATTATAATATAAACTGTTATAGTTTAGAGATAAAATAATTGATTTTCATAAATAAAACACTCATTCATAAAAACGAATTATGACCAATTACTTTATTTTAATTTTGTTCAATTTATAAAAATAAATTCAAATATAAGAAAACATTTATTTATAAAAATTATGTAGTGGTTCACTGCAAGTCTTTTTATTTTATCCATTTCCTATAAAAGTGTTAAAATTTATTTGTTAGATCACTAATTTGACCCTCTTGTTTCATCATAATTTTTCGATAAAAAAACACTAACATAACACTCAAAAAAGACACAACATTTCATATTAGAAGCAAAAACCATGACAAAGTAAAACTTGCCCGAAACAATAGCTAAAAAACAAGCAAATCATCATAGAAAGAAATAGAGAGTTTGTCTATGCTACTTGGGAAAAGCAATATGAGATAAAAAAAGAATACATAAACATATCAATCACCAAGCACAAAACTTATCCAAAGAAAAATTCAACAACAAAACACAAGTTTCAACACTCAAATGTTATGTAATCTAACGCCTAAATATATGAAAAACTAACCTTCAAACCTTCAACTACAACTAAGAAACAAGTAAAAGAGTGGGAGAATTTAGCAACAATATATGGCTATGTTTTGAAATTCGAAAACAAATAAGGTTGGGTAAAAAAATATTTCAACTTTTAAGGATAAAAGAAATTATAGATAAAAGCATGGACATTATTGTTAAATAAAAAATGTTTTTCTTTTTCTACTTTGGGTTCTCAATCCTACAAGCAATGGAGTGCAAAAATAAAAAAGAAAAGTGGGAAAAAGAGTTAAGAGGGAAGCGACAGTGGTCAGTGGCTGTGTGGAGGACCGATGGTGATTGGAGTGATGAACGATGATGGTGGTGGCTGGTGGGTGTTGGAGTGAAGAAGACAAAGTTAATTTATTAAAGATTTAGAGTTGTTAGGGATAAGAAATTTGGATGGGTTTGCTGAATAGAGGAAATTAGGAAAAGAAAAGAAAGGGTAAGGACTATGGGCTACTAGAGAATTAGCCATATGATTCGGGTCGGGTTGTGCTCGGGCAAAAAAATCTTACTTAAGGCTTAGTCTGTTTAGGAAATGAGCCTCATTTTTTTTTGTCAAAACTCATTTTTTGGGCTTATATTTTTACCCAAATCCTCATATTTTTCGGGCGGGCTTTTAGGCCTGGATGGGTGACCCGATCCATGATCAGGTCTAATAGGTACTATGGGCTACTAGGGAATTAGCCATGTGATTTGGGTTAGGTCGGGCCAAAAAATCTTACCCGAGGCACAACCCATTTAGAAAACAGGCCTCATTTTTTATTATCTAACTCCATTTTTCGAGCCTATAGCCTTCGGAGTTGAACGAATGACTCGACCCATGATCAGGTCTAATATAGATATTAATAGAAAAAGAGAAAAATAATCTTGACAAATATTGATGTTTGATTTTACCTGATTTATTTAAATATTTTAGGAAATTACTTGATTTATTTTAGAAAAAAAAATGAATTTTTTTTGAAATATATGGTTTGTTTTAATTTATACTATGAAGCACTATTGGTTGTAATTAGCAATATTCATTATATTTATAATTAAATTGATTATTTATGGAAAAAACACAAATATAACATCTTTGACTTTTAATCTCAGTGTTTTTATTATTGCATTTTGAATAGTTATTTTTCTTTCAAAAATTAAGATTTTAATAAACATAATATGTATTGTGCACTCAAATGAAAATTTAACATTATTTAGTTAGAATTTTTAATATTATGTATATTTATAATCCTAAAGATATAATTTATGATTCACAGTTGTCAATATTCGAACAATATTAGAACTAAATGTTTTTTGGTCTAAAACATTAGTATAGTATATATGATACATGTCGTCTTCGATCGCAAGTAAATAAAAAAAAAAATCTCTCAAATCCTCCTGAAAAGAGGAGAAAAATAAGGAGAGGAGAGCAAACAAAAAAGAAAATCATCAATCTTTCTACTGAGAAAAAGCTCTGGCTCTATCGATTTGTTGAGATGCCGTTAATCAATTGAAGTTATCCGTTTTAACTTCTTCAGGTTCTTTCTCGATTCTAATCTTATTGTCTTTTCCCTGTCTATTTAAAAAAAAATTAATTATTAGGTTTTTTCCCTGATTTTATTTTTTGTAATTTCCTTTTTATTTTTCATTGTCTAATCTCATTTTCATCGTGTAATTAGTGCTCGATTGATTTTTTTCTTGAATTTGTTTATAATTTTTCCCAATTTCTAAGTTAATTTGTCTGCCGTATATTGATTAACTTCGGTTTGGTTGCTGAGAAAATTGAAGGAGTGTAAAAGGAAAAATGGAGTGATTTTTAAATGCTACAGTAAACGCTGTTAACTTGCTAATGAATGGATAGTGTAACTTAGGTCCACTTCGTAAAATTTTTAAGCACTTCTTTTTTGTTTGCTTTTTCACCGTTATGAACGCACGCCAATAAAATTTATCTAAAATTCTCAGCCAATGTACTGGGAGAAAATGTAATTGTTTTATCTTTATCGTTTCGTTACTTGAATACCTATTGCAACTTGTGCGTTTAAATGAATTGCACAATTCTATGAATTTTATTGCAATGATTCTGCTATGGATGCGTCTTTCTTCTGATTAGATGGGAACAGGCATGTAGATTGCAATGCATATTATGGTGGTTGTGCAGCGCATTGTCTAATGTTAAGCATGCATTGCAGGAATTAGACCTGCTAGATTTTTCTGTGATTATAATATTTATGGTCTGCATCTTTGATTCTGCTTATGAATAGAATGGATCGTTCTGCCAGTAGTGAGGGTCCTGCTATACTGAAATTACATAAATGGGGTCCCTCCGAGTTGCCACTCAATCTGTCAGAATATCGTGAAGCTTTTATATCTCCGACAAGGGAGTTACTGTTATTGCTTTCATACCAGTGCCAAGCTTTACTACTTCCTCTGACTACAGGTTAATATATTCTATTCTCTGTTTCTAGACTGCCAAAATTATATTGTGCTTTTGTGTGGTTTGGAAGGTCCTGATTTTTTGGCTTCATTTAAGTACTTGCTATTGCTATCCCCTCGGTTTCAATTGCATTGCTATTCTGAATTTTTATTTATTTATTTTACAGTTGTTGAGTTTTCCCTTTTGGTTTGCAGGGGGTTCTGTGGATGCTGATGTTTCTGAAAGTTGTCATGACAAGATTTCTCAAAATTTAGATTTATTAGCTTGTAGGTCCAATTTAAAGGAGGATATTCCGTCCAGTTCTGGGTCTGCAACAGATTGTGATGATGTTATTTCCCAGAAACATGGATTCTCAAGGTCTAATGGTTACCCTTTTCTTTGTGATGTGAACTCATTGGCTTGGGGGATGTGTGGGGATACCTATAATCAGCACAAAGATGGTTCATTTAGAGAACTTCTTTTTGTGTCTGGCAATCAAGGTGTGATGGTGCATGCCTTTTCTCATCCTGATAATAGCAGTGAGCCTGCAGCAATGTTAGAGGGTGAGTTTAGGGAAGGGAAATGGGTTGAGTGGGGGCCTTCGTCCTTGCCATTTAAGCATATTGAGGCAGAGAAGCCAGTTGATTTGTCTTTTGAAGCAACTCAGAATACTATCGATAAAAACATCGCAAATGGAAATTTAGGAGTTCCAGACAAGATAAGTAAGAAAGTTGGGGTTGATGTATTGTCAGAAACTTCCAGTTCAAAGAGGTGGTTGCGATCATTTTTCACTAAAGCTGAAACTGTTGAGTATGAGGGTAGCATTTGGACTAGGTTTCCTCAGAAATCGTCATTTCCTTCCTCTGCGAAAGTTGTTTCTTTTGGCATTTTTTCTAGTAATTTCCCAGTTCTGAGATTCCTTTGTAAAGAGAACTCTTCATCAAGTGGGGAGAGCTGCCAAGAGACTATTAGAAATCTAGAAAATGGTTCCCATGAAAATGTTGAGTTGGGTACATCTGATGTTGGTTCCAACACTTCATATAAATGCACAAGAGTGTTCTCTAGCAATTCACATCAGTTAATTGGATTCTTTTTAACACTAATGAACTCTGCATCTTCTAGTACTAGTGATGGAAGTGAGAGAAGGACTAAGAATATGATTGTCATTGGCAGGTTGGATATTTGGGGAATTCAGTGGGTTTCTTTAGTGAAGCTTCAGCAAAATGTGAATACATGCCCACTGAATGATTGGAAAGACTTCCACTTTTCTGATGATGTTCTTATTTGCCTCAATGCTTCTGGCTTAGTGTTCTTTTATGATGCAATTTCTGGTGAGCATGTTGCACATCTTGATATTTTACAGACTTGCAGGTTAAGCTGTTCTGCAAATTTGCGTGAACCAGAAAGGTCATCTCTAGATGATGATATGCAAAGCAAGTCAAATTATCAGCATCGTGATTTATTTGGTAGAAGAACATTTAAGAGGCTACTTCTCGCGTCATTTACATCTCATTTGGCTGTGGTTGATGAAAATGATATAGTCTATGTGATATATGGTGGTGACCATCTACCGGACAAGTATCATTCGATTGAAAAATTGCTTCCACATTATCAACATTTAGGACTTGGGATGTTAGTTGGTTGGGATGTAGGGAATTCTGATATTAGCCATCAAAGGATATATATTAGTTCATCAAATTCTTGTAATTTAAATAGCTCTTCCAAAAAGAATGAAATTGTTTCTTTTTGTGATAATACTGGAAACAATATTCTTCAGAAAATCCATGGCTGGAACCGTTACGGAAATGGGTGCCTTTCTGATTCAGTTTTGAATGGCTTTTCCGCTGCTTCGAAAGTAACAGATGAGAAAGTTCATGATTCACAAATACAGTTCCACCTTATGCGAAAGATTTTTCTTCCCACATATAGATATAGTGATGATGACTGTATCTGTTTTTCTCCTTTCGGGATTACTCGGCTCATTAGAAGGCATAATTTCAAGGATAGCAAGAATTCTAAAATTGTTCATTTTGATTTGCATACAGACTCAGTAGTCCAAGATGATAGATTCTTGAATTCGGGAAGCAAAAAGTTTTCTCTCAAAGGGAGAGAAGAAGTTTCTATTGGAGAAGCTATTGGTTGTACTTTCCAGGGTTGTTTTTATTTGGTGACTGATGGTGGTCTCTCGGTGGTTCTCCCTTCTGTTTCAGTTTCATCAAATCTCCTTCTCATTGAAACCGTTGGTTTTCAGCAACCAAATATTAGTACTGGCATTGGATGTCAAGCAAAAAATATTCTGGGACTGGAAGAGCCAAAAATGTTCTGGTCACCTTGGAAAGTTGAAATTTTGGATAGAGTCCTTCTGTTCGAAGGTCCTGAAGAGGCAGATCGTTTATGCTTGGAAAATGGTGAGAAAAAAAATTGAAACAATTTATATAAATATGTCAGCTAAAATTTGGTGATCACATTGTTTTTCATATCATATTTTTATTGTTTCTTAACCATTTACCATGCCCATCATCCTAAATATCGTTCTTACGCATTTCTTTTCTACTGTCTATGAGGCTTGTCCTGAGCTGTTAATTGATGTCTGTCTATTCTGGTCAAATTCATAATGGATATTTATTTATGGTGGCTGGCACTAAGTTGGGGTTTAGCTGCTGGTATCCAAAGTTATTGTTGACTAATTTAGCCCTCTGCATTGGTCCTGTACACTAGCTAACTGATCTTTATTACTAACTTCATTTAAAATGGAAAATTTTGTGGCTACTAAAGAGAGGCTGGAATATCTGGCCTGTGTTATGAGGTGAGTATTTATTTTTATAGCATTTGTTTTGAATTTGAAGTTATGAGGTTATATGGGTTTGGAAGTAGGGAAATTTGTGTGGAATTACAATTGCCACTTCCTATAGAAATAGGCTTTACTAGTTGTAGATTGTAAAATAAAGTGTTATTCACTCAATCTTGATGTTGATTGGCATCATAGCAAGAACCTATAACTGTAACTCTTTTGAGCTCTGGATTTTAGTAGTTTAATTTGCAAAAGGGATGTAGCAACATTCTTTCTCATTTTGGGTCTAGAATTACCTTTATTGAATAAATATGAATTCATGGTGATTTCTGATTGTGTTTGGGTCTAATCAATCGAGTGATATATCTTAAATGTACCAGAGTAACCAGGCTAAATAGATAAGACCCGAACAAAGTCGGGAATCACCATGAATTCATATTTAATCAATAAAGGTAATTCAGTTTAGCACTGTTCATATATCTTCATTGTAGTTAATTAAAGCTAAATCCAATTTCTATAGTACTGATCTCTGCAATGAACATTTTTGTTGATGATTAATTTAAATTACTGCTATATCTATTAGAGCTCAGGTGTACTGGCTATTGCCATTTTATAGTTTTAGACTTGAAGTTGAGAGAATTTGGATGGATTCTTGACTTCTGGTTTTTGTTAAAAATGTTCTCTGGCCTTCCAATGTTTGTTTGAGAATGTGGGATTTTCTTTACTTAGCATTTAACTAATAATTTCTTCCATCTTAGATGCTTATGCTTGGATGTGATTAGGAGTGCATCTAGCATATTGCTTTTATGTTGTATTAGGAGATTCAGTGATTATGTTGTCATATGAAATTTAGTGATTATGTTGTGTAAGTAGTCTTGTGCAAAATGCAAACTTGCAAGCTTTTTTGGCTGTGCTAATTTCTCCTATGTTCTTAAACTTCATGTGATGCGTAAATGTGCAAACTAACATATAGTTTGTTGTTTATGGACATTTTGATGAGAAGGCTCTGTAATTTCCATAATGAAGCTGATTGATGCTTTATTAAGTGTTAGGATGATTTCCAGTTTATCCTTTGCTGGACATTACTTTGATGAGATGATACTGGCTACTGGCCTCTTTATGACGAACATAGCATGCATTATCAATTTATCATAATCATTATGTAAGGGTGAATAGTGGTTAGACTGGTTTTGTTAACTTTTAGCAGAATCATTTTAGTCATTTAAAGTAGCAGCTTTCTGCATATTCATTCTGTTAATAAGTAGCTCCTGTTTGATGTCAAGTGAATGTGATGTTTCAATTTATGAAAGCTTCTATTTTAGATTAAAAGGCTAAATTGTTGAACCATACCAGATTGCCCTCCCAGGATAAAAGCTGGGGAATGATCCTTTTTCTCTATCTGTCTTGTTAAAAAGGTTTCCTACTAAGTCTTAAAATTTTGGAACAAAGGTTTTGGCTTGTTTGGAATAAACATGTTGAAGTTGTAGTTGCTCGAAGCCTTCTTTAAATTTTCAGTATTCTAGCATATGGAAAAAACCATTTCAGCTTCTACTTTATCTTTTAATATTTATGTACTTCTTCCACTCTGGGAATACCTACATGGGAGAACCTGGTAAAAATATTATACGGTTCAATGTAGAATAAATTGACATTTATCAAAATAAGAACTATAATTTCTAGAGATATTCTGTTAGTCTCATAGGTAGTATTGAATCGAATATCAGAATCTATCAGTTTTGGTTTTTTGAGTGATACCTTTAAAGGATAGAGATCAAGTTGGTAAACGAGATAATTCACCAGTGGGTTACATTTACCTGTTAATATATAGGTGTAAGTTTGTCAGAATTGTTTTGATTGTTTCAGTGTTGTCCAAGGGCGTAAGGCGCACTCTAGGAGCTAGAATCCTTATATTGCCTCAGGCACAAGGCCCAAAAAAAGCGCTAGCCTGAGTGAAGCAAAAGCGCAATATGTATATGTGTGAGTTTTTATGTATATATATACACATCTAAAGCTTAAAACTTGCATTTTTTTAGTAGTCAATATGCCTGATTTTCTTGTAGTCCATTTCATTCAGGCAGGCTTTCTATTTTTATTACCTTAACGGAAAAGCATGCCTAGATACACCAGGCATCACCAGGCATGCGCCTGATCAAATGGGCCTTGCTGGAAAGGGTCCGAGGCACGTTTCTGGTTTAGTGCTATTGCATGGGTGCGCCTGACAACAATGGATTGTTTAAGTTAGAACCACCTGAGTACCACAAGTTCCTGTTTAAATCGAATGCAATCCTTTATCTGTCGCTTTTATGTGCTTTTTTGAACTTTTTGTTCACGTTCATGATTTTATTAGTGTTGGGATTTTTCCTCCTGAAGTTCACCCTCATCCTCATAAGCGCTTTATCCAATTTCGTATTTGGATTTCAGTTGAATTTAGTGTCTGCAGATCCTTCTTGTCGTATGTTACCCAATTGTCCCTTGGGCAAGACCCATCATTCTAAGGCTCAGAAGAGGATTTCTTTATTCTCAATTGTACTTTCTTTGTTGTGTTTAAAATTAAAACGACTTCCTTTATCTTGTGGCTACTCTTTCCAGCGGCCCCATTGGTGTTTGTGGCGTGGGTATAGCTTTAATGAGACAATTTTGTTGCGTCCATTGGCCCAACTGGTTGCTTGAATAACTGTACAGTCTGTTCAATTTTTTTTCAATATCATTGTCTATCATCTTTAAGTTTCTTCTTGTAGTTAGCTGAGCGAAATAGTGGTTATGGCACCTATGACAAATTGGTTTGTTTTATCACCAGCACACCTTTGTTGTATATTATTTTCTCATTGTTTGTTCTGAAGAAAAAGAATGCTTGTTTTTGAAGGATCCGTCCATCTTTCTTCCCTCTTGTTGCATCATTCTTGCTCCAGGGAAATACTTTGGAATAGTCTAAAGATGTAAAAATGAATGGTCACCATTTTCTCATATGCAAAATATGAAGTAATGCCTTCCGGATAAGTTTTTTCTTGTACCATTTGCTTTTGCTCTAAAATATTTGTATTGTTGAGATGTATTTCCAGAGTGGAGAAGGTTTACATGTGCTTTCATGGAGACTGTGTGTGTGTGTTTGTGTGTTTGGTTATGACTATGAATGCTATGTTTTCTTTAACCAAATTGCTTTTGGGGTCACTTGCCTTTCTATACTCCTTATTCTTTTATGGTTTAAAAGTATGGTCAATTATTTACTCATGGATTGCTGTATTAATAAAGAATGCTTAACTAAAATTCCAAATTTCATTTGAATTGCTGCTATGTTAGGATGGGATCTGAGGTTTTCACGGATGCGTCGGCTACAAGTTGCATTGGACTACTTGACATTTGATGAAGCAAAGCAGTGAGATTCTTTCTTTTCACTTTAAAATTCTGTATTGTTAAGTCTTTTTCTCCTCTTTTATCTTTTTCCCCCCTAAAGTGACATTTTGTACAATATCCTCAAATCTTAGTTATTTGTTTATGCTGATATGGAATATATCTGTTTATATACTTTTTGTTTCTAACAGCCAATTGGGCCATGGCTATATATGTTTATGCCTCATGGTATGCATATTTGTCCAGAGGTAGAAGGCTATTCTTATTTTGTCTTTCACTCTCTCTAGTAAATTCAGGAGAAACCTATGAAATAGATAAGGGAATAGATGTAAATTCATCTCGTTCGTATTAGCCAATTGGGAGTTTAGATATTTGCATCAGTGTCATCATGATTATCCCTATCATGTTGGTTTTAAGATGATGTCAATTTGATTATGCCGTACATATTGAAGGAATCATGTACTATTTGAAGTATATTGTATGGGGTTGAACAAGAAAATTGGGGGGGGGGGTTGAGAGATCTGAAGTTTTTAGCAAGTTTTATTTTATTGTCATTTTCATCGTGTATTCTAGGTTTTTACATGCTGTAGAAATCATATGCTATCATGTAGTTGATACTTCTTGAGATTTTGTTTTGTATAGGGTATTGCTGTAATTTACTATTTTGCTCTTCACTTATTTTCTCCTTTTCAGTTTTTCCTATCCTATTTAATTTATATTGTGCTGTCCTCTCTGTTTTGCCGTATGCCAAGAAGAATACATTGATTCTTCAGCGTTTCATATATAGAGAACTGTATTGAGGCTTTGTTTCGCAGATTAGAATTGTTTTTAACGATTAATTAATTAACTTCTACTGGATTAACAGATCTTTAGAGATGCTTGTGGGTGTCAACCTGGCAGAAGAAGGGGTTTTGAAATTACTTTTTGCTGCGGTATATCTTATGTTTGGGAAAAATGGGAATGATAATGAGGTTTCTGCTGCATCAAGGTTAAGATCTTCTAACTATCTTTCAGTGGCTAGGATGGTCTTATTATTGTATTTGTTTGGCCCTTGCAATGCACGTGGCAAACATAATTGCTTGTTATAATATAGATAAGAGTGCACAACAGAAATAGATGTTATAATTACAATATTCATCTCAAAGGTGCTGCTAACCTCAAAACAGCCCCAAAACTGGAAATTATCACAAAGCACAGTATTCTGCCTTTATTATCTATATGTTTTACATGCTTTGACCTTCATCTCAAAGATGCTGCTAACCTCAAAACAGGCCCAAAACTGGAAATTATCACAAAGCACAGTATTAGGCTTTAACAATGGGCCCTGATACAAGTTACAATAATTATTCGTAAAGCATCTCTACCAAACACCAGTCAGCTGAAACAAATATCTGTTCCTTCCTTCACTAGCTTCTATGCGAACATAGTGTAAGATTTGTAACCCTATGACTAACGTTAGTAACGAAACAGCAATTATTCAATTCAAAACTAGTCTTAGTAAGAACCAAAAAGAAAAAAGAAAGAAAGAAAGAATACACTAGCCTTAGTCTTCTCATCAATAAGGATATTGTTTCATGAGTTTAGCATCTATTCCTTGCAAGCAAAATACTCAAGGGTAGTTTTCAGTTAATTTTTCTATAAGCAGTTATCTTCCTTAGTATTTGACTCTTTTGCTTGGTGTGTCATTGTCTCTATTGGTGTTTGATTTAGGTACAAACCTACTATGTGAAGGATTGGCTTGTACTTATATTTCCAGATACTTTTAGATTGCACTAATTAGTTAACATCACCTTTCACTTGCTTGCTCATGGAGTTTCTTATATTATAACTATTTTATTGAATTGCATATGTGCTTTATATGAAAGTTTATTTTGTATTAATCCATAAATATCTCCTTTCATTATTGAGCAAATCTCTTTCTGTACTTTAACTTGGAAACTTAGCTATAAAGTATTGTTAAATGGTTGTATCTTCAGGTTATGATGACATGAGCATACATATTTAACAAAAAAACTTACAAAATCTTTGTGTGATGTTCTGGCCCAAATTCTAGCAACGGTGCTAAGATTTACTAGATAGGACCAGGATATCTACATGAAGTGTAGATACATATCACAAGAATATTATATTGGATTGCATATGATACAAGATTTACCTACTTGCTACCTTTAGAAGTATATCTACTACATAGGTGTTAATACATATTCAGATTTTGACCTCGATTGATCTATCTAAAGTGAATTTCACCTTTATAGTTTATTAGCCCTATCCTTCCCCTCGTTTCTTAGTCTGAGAACTAGTTGAATGGTGAATCCTCTTTTCACATGATAGGTATGTGGATTCGGATCATGTCAAATTTGGTCTCCTGCAAAATACATTTCAAATTAGAATGATTTCCTGATCATGACATTTTGGTTGACTTACATACCTGCCAGTGTCTTTCCTTGGTTTTGCATGAGCTATAATTTTATTTCATGTTCTGGTCAAGACCTATATAATTTTGGATGTTTGGTATGGTTCATTATTTCTTAATTTGAATAATATTTTCTTTTGGATGGGTCAGATTGCCATGTATATCTTCTAGATATATATATTTTAGGTTTCATTTTCTAATGTTGCAGGCTACTAAAATTAGCTACCTGGTTTGCTACCAAAATGATACGTGAATATGGATTACTCCAGCTTAAAAGGGATGCATTCATGTTTCATGGCTTAGATAAGCCCGGTGTCCTTGCTCTTCCTTCAGTATTACCTGACAAAACACAAAATGAAGTAGGAACTTCCATGAAACTTCGGGAGATGGCTCATTTTTTGGAGGTTATTCGTAATCTGCAATATCAACTTAGAGCAAAGCTTAAAAAGCCAGGACAAGCATTGGTATGATTTGGATACTCTTTGCTGGTTGTATACCTGTAGTCTATCTCTGGAATTTTAAGTAATAATTTTTCCATATGAAACAGGTGGACCGGAAGGAATCATTAACTATCGTAGATCCAAGTTTCTTGCAGGATGAATTTCAGTTTTCAACACCTTCAGTGGATTCACTGGAGACACTGAATCAACATGAGCTTCAGATTCCTGCATTAGCATTCCTACCCAACAATAATGAGAAACTTGCTTTGGTGCCCAACAATTCCATAAGCACCGAGTCTTATTTGAACTCGGAGGATCCAGGTGAAGCAACTGCCCTCATTCGACATGGAGTGGGCTCAGGGAAAATTCTTCCAACTGAAAATCCAAAAGAGATGATTGCACGTTGGAAAATAGATAATCTGGATTTGAAAACTGTGGTAAAAGATGCGTTACTCTCTGGACGCCTCCCTTTAGCTGTTCTCCAATTGCATCTTCATCGTTCAAGTGAATTCACCTCTGATGAAGAGCCTCATGATACCTTCAATGAAGTTAGTGACATTGGAAGAGATATTGCTTATGACCTATTTTTGAAGGTAAATTTATCAAAGGTTAAGTACATGAAGGTGAAATTTTTCCATATATCTGCAGTATGTTGACTATACATGAACAACAGGGTGAAACTGAACTTGCTATAGCTACATTACAAAGGCTCGGAGAGGATGTTGAAATCTGCCTTAAGCAGTTGTTATTTGGCACAGTAAGGAAAACTCTACGTGTACAAATTGCTGAGGAGATGAGGAGATATGGTTACCTGGGATCAGTTGAGTGGAAATTATTGGAGAGAATATCACTTATTGAGGTATGTGAATGTTTACTGGTACTTGGTTACATTTTTGTTAACGCATGTGTAAATGCGATCAAGTTTGTGCCCTATCCATCTCTGTGGATCTAAATATCTTTTCTGTTTGTCTCTCTTGGAAGCGACTTTATCCTAGCTGTTGTTTCTGGAAAACGTTTCATGACCGCCTGAAAGAGTGCATGCGTGTCACATCAACTTTAAACTCACCAGAAGGGGTTCATTTGCGCCTCTTGGACTTTTTCAACAATTTAAAAATTGAATGCGGTGAGATTGATGGAGTCGTTTTAGGCGCATGGGCAAATGTTAATGAAAATTCATCTGACACTGTGCCTGATCAAGATGATGTTCATGCTGGATACTGGGCTGCTGCTGCTGTGTGGTCCAAAGTCTGGGATCAGAGAACCATTGATCGTGTAAGAAACTTTTCTTGCCTTCCTTGCGGCATATTTCTTTTGAAAATATTATGAATTGTATTGAAATGTGATGGAAGGAAAAATTTTCGTAGTAAGACATGTTCAATGGTCTGTAGTGTTTGTAATTCTTGGCTTTAAATTCTTATCATCCCATTCACTGGATATGATAAGAAAGATGGGTAGTGTGTCGAAGTAAAGCCTAAAGGGAAACCTTTTACATGATTAGTTACTAGGGGTAGGAGGGAACCTTCTTCGTGGAGATCATCCATTTTAAATGGCCAACTATATGTCATTAAACTCACAGTTTAGTTCTCTTGTTCCAGTCAATTCACTTAGACTGGAAAAAAGCTTTCAATGTGTCTGATATGTTATGGAGTGATAGAAGTATTTACCAGCATCTTGAACATAAGTTGAATTTGATATTTATCTGTGTCAAATTGGCATCTAGAATTTTGGTCCTAATTACTTCAACAGAGCTGCATCATATTTACTATTATTTCCATGGGATGAATCTTAGAAACTGAAACATACAATATCTTTGAAGGTTGGTCTTTGTATTGCATGCAAATTCATGTTTGCTTTAACAAACTTATAGGGTGGTGGACCTAAATATGTCTTTTGTTAAAACTTCTGCTTTTCAGATAGTATTGGATCAGCCTTTTGTAATGGGTGTTCATGTATCATGGGAGTCACAATTGGAATACCATGCATATCATAATGACTGGGAGGAAGTCTTCAAACTCTTGGATTTTATTCCTACATCCGTGTTATCAAATGGAAGCCTCCAAATAGCTTTGGATGGTTTCCAGTCTGCCTCAACCATTGAATGCAACCGATTTCCTGACTTTGGCAATTATATTTGCTCTGTCGAAGAACTGGATGCTGTATGCATGGATATACCAGATATTAAGATTTTTAGGTCGTCTTCCGTTTTTATGTGTTCTACGTGGTTAAGGATGCTGATAGAACAGGAGCTTGTAAAGAAACTTATATTTTTGAAAGAATATTGGGAGGGCACTGCAGAGCTAGCATCTCTTCTTGCACGATCAGGCTTCATTACTGAGAGATATAAGATTTCATTTGAAGATAATTCCATTGAGAGATCCCCAGATCTAGATTTCTCAAGCAGGAATGGAAATTTTCGCTTAGATACTGTGCAAGCTCTTGATAAATTACTTATTCATTATTGCGCACAAAATAACTTACCAAATCTTCTGGACCTTTACCTTGATTGTCTCAAGTTGGTTTTCAATGACGAGTCACTTCTTTCATTACAGGAAGCTGCAGTAAGTATCATGAAATGCCCAGTGATTGTTAATGTTCTTTGTAGTTAAATCTTTTTTGATTGATAGATAATTTATTAACCATCCTTCATTATTCTATTGACTTTGATAACTAGATTTGTCTTTGCTCAAGGTGATTACCTCTCATTTTATATTTTTTAATGAAAATGTGAAATGATGTCTATATGTGGGTTATCTTAAAGCTCTCCGACTTCGTCAGCTTGTGTACTAATGTCTCTAGTAGATTGTTCTGTTCCATGTGATAAACTAATTTTATATGTTCTTACATGTCTCCCTGCTTATGTGATGCATCTGTTCAGGGAGATTGTCATTGGGCAAGATGGTTGCTCTTATCAAGGTTTAATGGCCATGAATATGATGCATCTTTTGAAAATACTCGTTCAATAATGTCTCATAATTTAATTCATGGTGGCAACCTCCATGGTCATGAAGTAGATGAAGTAGTTCATACTATTGATGATATTGCGGAAGGAGGTGGAGAGATGGCAGCATTAGCAACTCTAATGTATGCTTCAGCTCCAATACAAAATTGCTTAACTAGTGGGAGTGTTAACAGGCATAACAGCTCCACAGCGCAGTGCACATTAGAAAATCTGAGACCTACTTTGCAGCACTATCCTACATTGTGGCGCACACTTGTATCTGGATGTTTTGGACAAGATACATCTTTTGGTTTCTTCCACACTGGAGCTAAAAATGGTTACTGTTTTACCTTTCTTTTGCTTGTTCATTCATACCCATTAAAAACTATACATTATTTTAGGCATAATTTTCTTGCCTTTTGGTTTGGGAATGCAGCTTTAGCAGATTACCTGAATTGGCGTGACAACATCTTCTTCTCTACTGGACGCGATACTTCGTTACTGCAGATGCTACCTTGTTGGTTCCCTAAGGCTGTACGGCGGTTGGTCCAGCTTTATGTGCAGGTCTCTCCCTCCCTCCCTCCCTTCCTCTCTCTCTCTCTCTCTCTCTCTCTCTCTCTCTCTCTCTCATGTTACCTTTGACATATTTAAGATTCCTTGTATGTTAAATTCCATCTATTTGCTTTCTCTTTTGGCATTTACTTTTTCCATGTCATTTACTTTGCACAATGTTGCAGGGTCCTCTTGGATGGCAATCGCTTTCAGGTTTGCCTACTGGAGAATCTTTGTTGGATAGAGACGTCGATTTTTACATAAATGCTGATGAACAAGCTGAGATTAATGCTATCTCCTGGGAAGCAACTATACAAAAGCACGTTGAAGAGGAACTTTATCACTCTTCACTAAAGGTTTATCCTTACACCCAAGATAATAAGTTGATAAATACAAAATGGCTAATAAACATGTGGGATAACATTTTATTTACTTACAAAATGTTTTCCCCTATGGCCTGGATTAATATCTGCAATGTTTAAAAAATCGAACCAGAGATCAAACTGGTGAGATCTCCTGTTACAGGTTGAACCGGTTGGTTGCATTAATTATTAAATATTTAATAAAAATATGTGTTTGACTAACTAGTATGACTGATATAATTTCTGGGGGTTAAATGTTCGAATCTCATCACATATAATTTCTTTACAAAAATTTAAAAAGTTTTAAGACTGGTAAATTTTCCTAGTTTTTAATGGTTCAACTGGTTTTTAGCGTTCAATAAATGCCTGGTTGGATGATATATGCTGGTCTGGGCTGACCACTGGTTCCTGGTTCAATTGGCTGGTCTGATCTGGTCTTTTTAGTACTATACTAGATATCTGTGTAAGAGTTTCATGTGTATTGTGAAAGGATGGTATTTTGAAGTCTTGAGTTAAAATTCATGTGTAGTGTAGTGACAAATGGAAGTTTTCGCTTGAAACATTAGCGGATAATTAAGGGGAATATTGGACTCATTTTCTACCTTGAAAGTGTCCTGTCCTTTTGAACTTCTGTGCTTGTAAATCTTCTTTCCTTCTCTCTATGTTCTGGTTAAATAAATAAAGTTGGAGGTATAGGGTCATCATCATACTTCATCTTAAATATTTAGACACGGAATATTTGTTGTATTAAATAAATCTGATTTCATCATGGCCTTTTTTTTATTTATTTCTCATTAGCTTTTCTGTTATTGTCACTCTTGCATGAGATGTCATATAGTCCAATCATTTTCAACTCTTGTTCGATTGTTCTCATTTCTCCTCGTTTGTATAAAAAAGTAGTTTACTTTCCTAAAGTAACTGCAATATTATATATCATGCTTTCTTTTTCTGCTTTGTTTGTTTGGCTCTGATGTTTATTTGGATTAATGCTACTGTTAGTTTAAGGTTTGCTTCAACCTTTTTGTTTCAGGAAATATATATTTCTTTTAACCATAACCAATTTTATCTCAGTAGTTCCATTGTTCTCTTTTTGCACTTTAGGAAACAGGACTTGGTCTTGAACATCATTTGCATCGTGGCCGTGCACTTGCAGCTTTTAATCATCTTCTTATTTCAAGAGTTGAAAAGTTAAAAATAGAAGGGAGAACCAATGCTTCTGGACAAACAAATGTTCAATCAGATGTCCAAACTCTTCTTGCACCTATATCTGAGAAGGAAGAGTGTCTTCTTTCATCTGTGAGTACTTTGTTTTCATGTTATTTAGATTATATTATTTAATATATTTATGATTGAATGAATGAAAATTGACTAGAATGCTAATGCATTAATGGGGGCTGGCTTAGTTTATTTTCTTATGGTACCACAGAATTACCAAGAGATAGCTAAGCTAGGGCAATGTTTGATATGATGCTGCGTAATACTCATTGCTTGTGAATTTTCAGATCATGCCCTTTGCTATTACCCATTTTGAAGACAACGTGTTAGTGGCATCATGTGCTTTTCTCTTAGAGCTTTGTGGCTTATCAGCCAGCATGCTGCGAGTAGATGTAGCTTCATTGAGACGGATATCTTTATTTTACAAATCCATTCAAAATAAGGATAATTCTAGGCAACTTTCCTCCAAGGGTTCGGCTTTCCAAGCTGCAACACATGATGATAGTATTATGGAGTCTCTAGCTCGAGCACTGGCTGATGAATGTATGCATGGGGATAACTCTAGGAATTCTAAGCAAAGGGGACCTCTAATTTCAGTTTATGGTAAACAGCCTTCTCGAGCTCTTATGCTTGTTCTACAGCATTTAGAGAAGGCTAGTCTTCCACAGTTAGCGGAGGGAAAAACATGTGGATCTTGGCTCTTAACTGGTAATGGTGATGGAACTGAATTGAGATCTCAACAAAAAGCTGCTAGTCAGTACTGGAGTTTAGTAACCGTCTTCTGTCAGATACATCAGCTGCCCTTGAGTACAAAATATCTTGCAGTATTAGCAAGAGACAATGATTGGGTATGCCTCATATATTTTTACTTTATTTCTGAATGACAGTTTTTCTTTGACTCCAAACTTATGGTTCCCCTGTTTTCTTCAAGGTTGGATTTTTGTGTGAAGCTCAGATTGGAGGATACTCATTTGACACAGTGTTCCAAGTTGTAAGCTCGTTGTTTGTGAACTTTTTCTTTTAAATAATATGTTGTCTTTGTGAGTTCATTGCTTGATGCTGTTCTATTATGTTTTTAAAAAGTTTGCACCATTGTATATCATGTTACTTTGTTTTCCATGTTTCAGGCATCAAAGGAATTCAGCGATCCTCGTCTTAAAATTCATATACTAACAGTTTTGAAAAGCATGCAGTCAAAGAAAAAGGCTAGCTCCCAATCATACCTGGATAAGAAGAGTGAAAGTCCCTTTCTAGAGGAAAATGTATATATGCCCGTTGAGCTCTTCAGAGTTTTAGCAGATTGCGAGAAGCAGAAAAACCCTGGCGAGGCTTTATTGCTAAAAGCAAAAGATTTCTCGTGGTCTATTTTGGCCATGATTGCATCATGTTTTCCAGACGTGTCTCCACTGTCATGCTTAACAGTTTGGTTGGAAATAACTGCAGCCAGGTTGTTACACGTAAATATTAAATTACACTTCCATGGTCTTTTCACTTTGCGCTGTCACTTTACTCTACAATGTCAATCTACTAGTTTAGTATCCTCCTTTCTCAGATTTTGCATTTTTCTTTGTGAATATAACCATCTTTGTAACTACGAGTCTTAGATCTGATTGGATATGGCCATACAGGGAAACTAAATCCATCAAGGTGAATGACATAGCTACCCAGATGGCAGATAATGTTGCAGCAGCAGTGGAAGCTACCAATTCCTTGCCAGGTGGCAGCAGATCACTGTCATTTCATTACAATAGGCGGAATCCAAAACGAAGGTGGCTTTTGGACACTTCATGCAGGGCTCCCTTGTCTGAGGCATCTGATAGTTCAACAAGAATATTTTCTGCTGAGGGCAGTACTGCTGGGGAAGAAAAAAAGGTTGAACTCAGTGAGCAGATTAATGTTTCAAGTGATTTTAACGAAGGTCCAGCTTCTCTAGCCAAGATGGTTGCAGTGCTTTGTGAACAGCACTTGTTTCTGCCTTTACTAAGAGCATTTGAATTGTTCCTCCCTTCATGTTCCTTCCTGCCATTTATCCGGGCTCTTCAGGTATATTAGAAAGACTTAAGTCTAGCTTTATTATTTATCTTTGCTGCCTTTTAAGCAGGAGAGGACTGCCATTAATGTGGTAGAATTGTTGTGAACCAGTTATCACCAACTGGTGGTAGATGCGTCATTGTGTCCTGATAATCATAAGACATGATCTGCAGTTTCTGTGTTTTCAACTTCTATTTGTTGTTTGGCTGCCAAACATAGACACTTTGTGCTTGGCATAAAGCAATTGGAAAGTGAAACTTGAAGGGCTTAGAAATTTTTAAAATAATGATATCTCAAACAAATATTTGTAATACATATTCAGGTCTGAGTTTCCTCCTGTTAATTGAATACATGATGTATCTTAACATGTTTGTTTGGACACCATTAGACGTTCCTTGAGAATGTTCTCTTATAGACCTGAACCCCAATAATTTTGTCTGATTATTTGAACCGTGGATATGAAGTAGAAGATGTGGATGCTGTATTCATGTACAAAGAATGAAGAAAGTAGAGGCAGACCAAAAATAAAATATATTAAAGTGATAGGAAGAGTTTGGCATATTTGGATCTTTTAGAGGATGTTCTGTTAGACGGAGGGCCAGGAGAAAACAGGTTCATTATTCATGTAGCTAACTCTTAAATAGTTTAGGGATTAAGGCTCAATTGAGTTGAGTTGTCTTGTAAGCAGTGATCTTAACTGATTATTTGATGATTTTGGGAACAAATCAGGAAAGGGATTTTTTTTGTTAAATTGAGTGTTCTTATTTCCTGTGCACATTACTTATATGTGCTTTTTCCTTTGTTTAATGTAGTGCATTATGTGTTTCAGTTTCTGCAAATAGTGCTATGGTCTTGTAAAGTAATAATTTTACTGTGGGTTCGGGTTTGAACTAAGTTTGAGGATTTAATTGATCTTGTATAAAATCTGATCTATTTTCCCTGCACTATCCCCCTTTCCCTGTTTTCTCTTTTCTTCAGGCATTTTCGCAAATGCGTCTGTCTGAAGCTTCAGCACATCTTGGTTCTTTTTCTGCCAGAATTAAGGAAGAGCCAAGTCATTTACAGACAAATATTGGAAGAGATGGGCAGATTGGAATGTCATGGATTAGTTCCACTGCTATAAAAGCTGCTGATGCTACCCTTTCAACTTGTCCATCTCCTTATGAAAAAAGGTGCTTACTGCAGCTTCTTGCTGCTGCTGACTTTGGAGATGGAGGCTTTGCAGCTGCTTGCTATCGACGACTTTATTGGAAAATAAATCTAGCAGAGCCTTCTTTGCGTAAAAATGATGGACTGCACCTTGGGAATGAAACTCTAGATGATGCTTCCCTCCTAACAGCGCTAGAAGAGAACATGCAGTGGGAGCAAGCACGCAACTGGGCAAGGCAGTTGGAGGCTAGTGGCGGACCTTGGAAATCTAGTTTTCACCAGGTTACTGAAACTCAGGTGCACTTTCAACTACATCTCTGCTTGCTGTGCGATACAATTTACCAAGGCTTTTAACTTGTGCATTTGACCATTTGAATTAGATTTCTTTGGGTTCAATACTGTCACATCCACACTCTAGTTGGATGCCCTTTTTACAGTATATTGTTTGCTTTAAAAAAATAGTTTAATAATCATTCCTTAGACACCAGCAATCGTATTATCTATTCCCTGAAGCATTTTATTGAACACTTGAGTTTTATTCTCAGCAATAATTTCATCAGCATGCTAACATCTGTTCTATCTTTGTTCACATATACTCAAGCTCCTTGCATATTTCATCTCTTCACCTGTAGATCACTGTTCTACCATTGCCAAGGATCATTGGCTCTATACCCAAATTGTTACAGTCAAGAGTTTGGGATTGAGTCAAGGATGATGGACTGGGAAATCATTCAAGCTCATTAAAGGGAGCTGGAAACCTTAGCGAAAGACCCAGATTTCTTTAGGGTTTTTTATGGTGATTCTACTTAGGGTTTATTATTCCATTCGACCCTTTAAATAAGGACCAATCTTCTTTCATAAATATGAATCTATTCTAGAAAGGAAAGAAATCAATTGAAATTAAATCATAATCTAAGCCTTAATTTGAAAATCCATTCGACCCTTTGTTGTCTTATACCCTTTTTCTTTTCCTCTGATCATCTATATATATTGTTTAATTCTGAAGAGCAAGGTTTAGAAGAGAAATTTTGAGAATTCATATATGTATTGACTGAAAGCATACATGGCATTTATACAAGACCCTTAGGCTTATCTAAGGAAACAGGAAAGACAAATAATCTGAAATAATTCCTGAGAATCAGTAATTAAGATCAAAATATCACTAAATATCAGAAATTTGATCTTGTCAACCCCCCCTCTCAAGTTGGTGCAAAGATATGACACATGCCCAACTTGCACACCAAATTATGATAGGCTTTATTAATCCTTTGATAAAGTGACTATCAAGTGTTTTGTTCAATCGTGTTGGATTGGATTTTGGGCTATGCTTATAGCACCCGTGTTGGATGGGATTTTGAGCTATGCTTACAGCACCCTTGTCGTAGTATACAGATAATTCCCATTCCCTAACAAGTTCAACTCCAACACTTTTCGCTGCCGCAAGAGCTGACTATCACCTTGAGCCATAGCTTTGTGTTCTACTTCAGCACTTGATCGAGCAACTACACTTTGCTTCTTACTCTTCCAAGTGACTAGGTTTCCTCTCACAAATGTGCAATACCCAGATGTAGACCTCCTCTCATCCAAAGATCCAGCCCAGTCCACATTTGTAAATGTTTCTATCTGGAGATGATCGTGTTTAGAGAACAAAAGGTCTTTTCTTGGAGTAGATTTTAGGCGGCGAAGAATGTGAGAAACTGCCTGCATGTGAGGTTCTTGAGGATCATACATGAACCGGCTTACAATATTGATCGCATAAGCAATGTCTGGTCTAATGTTAGAAAGAATAGAGCCTCCCAACCAGTCTTTGTTATCTCTCTTTCTCCATTGACTCTCCAATCCTTGCTTGCAGCTTATGATTGCTTTTCATAGGTGATTCTGCAAAGCTTGCATCCCATCATGCTAGTTTCAGTTAGGAGATCCAGGATGTACTTTCTCTGAGAAATGAAAATCCCTTTCTTTGATCTACCAATTATATTCCCGAAAAACATTGTAGCCTCTGTAAACCTTTGATTTCAAACTCTTGAGCCAACCGCCCTTTCAATCGAGTCATTTCTTCTTTGTCATCTCTTGTCATCACTATATCGTCAACATAAACAATGAGAAGAGTGATCTTACTCTTGTAATGTTTTATGAAGAGGGTATGATCAGCATTCCTTTGTTTATAGCCAAAAGAGATAATGGCCTTGCTGGATATGTCAAACCATGCTCTAAGAGATTGTTTTAACTTGTGCAAGGCCTTTTTTAAGCACACACTTTTCCTTGTATTTTTTCATCCTCAAATCCTAGAGGAATTTCTATATACACCTCCGCTTCTAAGTCTCTATGCAAAAAGGCTTTCTTTACATTGAACCGTTATAAGTCCCAACCTAGATTAGCTTCACAGCACAACAAAATTCTGATGGTGTTCATTTTAGCAACAGGGGTAAATGTCTCCTGATAGTCCATAAGTTTGAGTGAACCCCTTGGTTTGAATCTCTCAACTGATCCATCAGCCTTGTGCTCCACAATGAACGCCCATTTGCAACCAACTAGTCTCTTGTTTGTTGGAGGAGTAACTAGTTCCAAGTCTCATTTTTTATCAATGCTTTCATTTCTTCAACCATGACTTCCTTCCACTTGGGATCCTCAAATGCTTCCCTCCAATCCTGTGGAATAGACACAGAGGACAGAGACAATGATCCAAGATTCATTAATAATTTGAGCATTAAGAGCATTACATAACTTCACAAATTTGGAAGTTGCATTGGAGGAGTCAATTTGTGATAAGAGACGTTTGAGGTGTTGAATCTGTGTCTCAGTGAGAACTGTCTCCTTCGTGGTGTTGTGGTTTTAGATAGATTGGCTTGAACCCTAGTAGCCTGATCTTTATTTCCTCCCAATCTCTGGTAGGTCGACCATGTAACTTCCAGCAAGTCTCCGTAGTATGTCTCAGTTTTCCATAGTAATCACACTGTAGATGATCTTTATCAGACTTCTTCTGCTCTTGAGGTCCACTAGCAATCAGCCCAGCTTTCTCAACCGATAGTGTATAGAGAACAACATTCCTTGTACTTTCTTCTTGCTGGACATATGAATATGCTTGCTCAAGTGATGGAAAAGGAGTTTTTCCAAGAACTTGAGCTCGAATTTGATCATACTCATTGTTCAGTCCAACTAAGATATCATAAACCTGCTCCTTTTTTACGAGTTTCTGAAATTTAATTGCATCTCCAGTGCAATCAACTCAAAAATCTTGATAGTAGTCTAGTTCCCAGCACAACCCACTCAAATCAGAAAAATATTGAGAAATCGTCATCCCACCTTGCTTTGTGTTATGAATTTTGTTCCGTATCTTAAATATTTGAGCATCATTCCCCACTTGTGAGTAAGAGTGGCTACACTTCATATTTTTCTCGTTGTATCAAGCGATAAATACGTCTTAGAGATCTGAGGTTGCATCGAATTAATAAGCCATGCCATAACTAGTGAGTTCTCTGAATCCATAAATTGAAAGTAGGATCATTCTAAGCAGGCTTCTTCTCTCCTGTGATATACCCTTGCAGTCCTCTAGCTTTGATGAATAACAGATGAGACCGCGACCACGCGAGATAATTGCTTCCATCAAGTTTTATAGAATTGATTTGCAACGAGGGGTTGTCAGATCTGGTTGCAACCACTTTCTTATCATCTACCATTTTTTTAAAAAAATAGAGGAAAAAACAGTAGAAAGCCAAAAAAAATAAAAAATAAAAATTCTAAAGACAAAATTGAATCCCTAGATCTGAAATTTTGGCTTTATTACCATGTTAAATTCTGAAGAACAAGGTTTAGAAGGGAAATTTTGAGAATTCATATATGTATTGAGTGAGAATACATGGTATTTATACAAAGATTGTTAGGCTTATATAAGGAAACAAGAAAGACAAATGATCTGAAATAATTCCTAATAATCAATAATTAAGATCAAAATATCCCTAAATATGAGAAGTTTGACCTTGTCAACAGATATAAATATATCTATATCTATATTCTGTCTTAACATTTTTGGACCTGCATTTGGGAAGAAAATGCACATGTTGTCAAGATATGTTTGTTAAAAAAAAATGCTGCTTTTCCTTCAGGAACTTGATGATGGCATAATTGGTATGTGAGGAGTGCTTTCATGATCTGATGAAGGACATCTACAAATGTACTTTCAGATAGGACAGACTGATTGATGGCTGTCAAGAGGAGAAAAGGAAGGACTAGTGAAAATGGTCATGGATATAGTTAAGGAGCAAACTTAGATAGGTACATACAAATGTACTTTCAGATAGGACAGACTGATTGATGGCTGTCAAACTTAAACAGAAAATCTAAGGGTCTTAGGACTACTCCGTCCTTTGATGTTATATCCTAGGGTTGGAAATAGTATATTAGAGCGTTTAGGAGTTATAGCCTTATAGGTGTTTTGGTGAAGGGATAAACTGTGGAAGTGTGTAAAATAAGGATAGTTTATCACTATGCTAAACTTAGTAGATGAAATTATACTAGGAAGTTGACAAGAACTTTGCTGGAGAATCTTCTAGGTCCTAAGTGTAAACCTAATATATGAGACTTGTCTTACAAGTAAGGGTTCTATACCAGGGATGCTCGATATATGATTATAAATCTGAATCCTAGATGAAGCCACATCTGGAGTAAATTAGTGGTCTATTTGCTGTTTATTTTAACTTCTGATATGCTACATGCCTTCTGCAATGAATGTTCTTCTTTTAGCATTGCCTCTTGAACCTCTGAATATCAACTCTCTTTGTCCTTTAGGCTGAATCCATGGTAGCTGAATGGAAAGAATTCCTTTGGGATGTCCCTGAAGAGAGAGTTGCTTTATGGGGTCACTGCCAGACTTTATTCATTAGATATTCCTATCCTGCGTTACAGGTATGCTTCGATCATACATCTGAGAGAAATCTGCCCGATTCTTGTTTCTTGGCTGCACGCTCATTTATTCTTAATGTGATTTTTCTGCTATATGGCTTGTAGGCAGGGTTGTTTTTCCTTAAGCATGCAGAAGCAGTGGAGAAAGATCTTCCAGCTAGAGAGCTTCATGAGATGTTGTTGCTTTCTCTTCAATGGTTAAGTGGGATGATAACCCAGTCCAACCCGTAAGTGATTTGTCCAAATTGAACTGCTGCTTTTCATCTAAATATTTAGGCCTCTTCTCTAACTTCTGTACTAAATTTATCAGAGTTTATCCTTTACATCTTCTGCGAGAAATTGAGACTAGAGTATGGCTTTTAGCCGTAGAATCTGAAGCTCAAGTGAAAAGTGAAGGAGAAATCAGTTTAGCAGGTTCTAGCCAGAATCATCTCACAGGGAATATTTCCGACATTATCGATCGAACTGCTAGCATAATAACAAAGATGGACAATCATATTAATTCAATGAAGAATAGAACTGTAGAGAAATATGATGGTAGGGATATACTCCACAGAAACCAAGCATTGGACTCCAGCTCTTCTGCTGTAGCAATTGGGAGTTCAAAGACAAAACGAAGGGCCAAAGGCTATCTGCCATCAAGGAAGCCATTGGTGGACCTAGTAGATAAAAGCCCTGAGCCAGAAGATGGTTCCAATCCTCCCAATCTTAGAAATGATGTCCAGTTGCAAGATGAAAACTTAAAAATTGAAATATCTTTTTCTAAGTGGGAGGAGAGGGTTGGGCCCAGAGAGCTTGAAAGGGCTGTTCTATCCTTACTAGAGTTTGGACAAATATCGGCTGCCAAGCAACTCCAACAGAAGCTGTCACCTGGCCAGATGCCTTCTGAATTCATACTCGTGGATACTGCTCTGAAACTTGCTGCAATGTCCACTCCTACCACTGAAATACCAATAGCAATACTTGATGAGGAACTTCTCTCTGTTATTCAGTCATATACACCAATTGATCAGCATCTCATCTACCCACTGCAGGTTATTGTTGTCTATGTATTTTTCCGTATCTCCAATTTCATCTGTAATAGTTGATATAGGTTTTGAGTAGTTAAACTCAATTGTTTATGGGCTACTCATGGTTCTTTTAGATTCCGATTAGATCTCATTTTCCTACCTGAATTCTATATTTTGAATTTCAAAGGTCTTGGAGAATTTAGCAACTGTTTTCATCGAAGGTAGTGGACGTGGGTTATGCAAGAGAATAATTGCAGTAGTCAAAGCTGCAAACGTCTTGGGTCTTTCATTTCCAGAGGCATTTGGCAAACAGCCTATTGAATTGCTACAGCTACTTTCTCTTAAAGCTCAGGAGTCTTTTGAGGAAGCACATCTCCTTGTGCAAACTCATGTTATGCCAGCTGCTAGTATCGCTCAAATTCTTGCAGAGTCCTTTCTAAAGGTGATTTCCCGATGCAGTTTATATTCACTTGAGTGATGATGCTTATATCAATGCTCATTGCTTTTGGTATGCGGTGTTTAGTTGTGTGAGAAGCCTTTATGTTTCTGTTTCCATCCAGATCTTTGCACTGCACCTGTCTGACAGTTGCAGTTTAATTTTGTTTGTATATCTAACCTGTTGACCTCTCATATTCAATATGCCTTAGGGTTTATTGGCTGCTCATCGTGGGGGATATATGGATTCTCAGAAAGAGGAAGGGCCAGCTCCTCTTTTGTGGAGATTTTCAGATTTCTTGAAGTGGGCTGAACTGTGTCCTTCTGAACCTGAAATTGGCCATGCATTAATGCGTTTAGTGATTACTGGACAAGAAATACCACTTGCCTGTGAGGTATTTTCTTGTTATATCAACTATAGAACATTTTGTGGGGATAAAAGTATTAAGCTTGTTAAGAAATATATAATGTGTCATGCAGAAACTTCTTTAGGAATTTATGGAACTATAACCAGAAAAGCATTGATATCTTGGTTACCATCTTTCTTTTAAAAGAAATCATTTTTTAAAAGCCAATCCTTACAGTTGGGATTAGGCATGAGAATCTTGTGAGTAATGACTGTTGTTTTGGCTGTAATATGATCAATAACTCTATTCTATTATATCAGTTTTTAGTTGTATCACTTGTGCAATTATTACGCTTTCTAATTGTTAGTTTAATAAAAGTTTGTTTTTGATTCATGAATGTTTCTTCATTCACTGGGAATTTCATGTTCTCAGGTTGAGCTTCTTATTCTTTCACACCATTTCTACAAATCATCAGCATGCCTTGATGGGGTTGATGTTCTTGTAGCCCTTGCTGCAACCAGGGTTGAAGCTTATGTTTCCGAGGGTGATTTTGCATGTTTGGCTCGCTTGATAACTGGAGTCGGAAACTTCCATGCCCTTAATTTTATTCTTGGCATTCTCATAGAAAATGGTCAATTGGATCTACTTCTTCAGAAGTATTCCACTGTTGCAGACACAAATACTGGCACTGCTGAGGCTGTCAGAGGATTTCGAATGGCTGTTCTGACGTCTTTGAAGCATTTTAATCCTTATGACCTTGATGCATTTGCTATGGTTAGTATATGCATGTTTGACTTAAATGCTATCTGTTTTATTCTAGGCAATCAATATGTTCTTTTGGAAGGAATTGTTAAGTTTAGGAATATACATCATATATTCATTCTTTTGGAAGGACTAACTGGTTAAGGTTTTTTTTTTTTTTTTGACCAAACCTGGTTAAGGCTTCTTTTCAAAGACTAAGGCTTTATTTGGATGGGGGGCCTCCGTGCCTCCCACATTTCCTTCCCCAAAATATATATTGATATTTTAACACTTTAAAATAAATTTAGGAATCGAGTTTAAAGCTCCGTATTCATTTAGTAAGATCATAACTCCACCTTGGACTTACGGAAATCTTATTGAAACCCAGCCTGAAGCTGGTCTGGCTTGCTGACCTGAGAAGGTTATTAGGTCCCTGAACAGGTCCATCTAGGGGATCATATTTGATGTTATGTAATTATGGGCCACTCTACTGGCTCGGAATTAGGTTGATGGTTATTATGTATGTTCTCTCACTGATTCCATCCAGTTCTTAGTTAAAGATATTCTACGGATGTCGTTTAGGCTTCTGTGAAATACTTTATTTCATTTTTCCACGTTCATATACTGCAAACAAGTTGGACTATTCATCAGTTGCCTTCTGTCATGCTTTTCTTATTTGCAGGTTTATAATCATTTTGACATGAAGCATGAAACAGCTTCTCTGCTGGAGTCACGAGCAGAGCAAGCTTCCCTGCAGTGGTTTGAATGCTATGACAGAGACCAGAATGAAGATCTCCTGGAATCGATGCGCTATTTCATTGAAGCTGCTGAAGTTCACTCATCAATTGATGCTGGCAACAAAACACGCAGGGCTTGTGCCCAGGCTTCTCTTGTCTCGCTTCAAATACGCATTCCGGATTCTAAATGGCTCAACCTATCTGAAACCAATGCTAGGCGAGCTCTAGTTGAGCAATCTCGATTCCAAGAGGCTCTTATTGTTGCAGAAGCCTATGGTCTTAATCAGCCGACAGAATGGGCCCTAGTCCTTTGGAATCAGATGCTCAATCCAGAACTCACAGAAGAGTTTGTGGCTGAATTTGTGGCTGTGCTTCCACTTCAGCCATCTATGCTTAGCGAACTGGCAAGATTCTACAGGGCCGAGGTAGCTGCCAGAGGTGATCAATCCCAATTCTCGGTTTGGCTCACTGGAGGAGGGTTACCAGCAGAATGGGCCAAATACCTTGGGAGATCATTTAGATGCTTGTTGAAAAGGACTAGGGATCTGCGGCTACGGTTGCAACTGGCTACTTCAGCTACTGGGTTTGCTGATGTGGTGGATGCCTGCATGAAGGCCTTGGATCGGGTTCCTGATACTGCAGCACCACTTGTCTTGAGGAAAGGGCATGGTGGGGCTTACCTCCCACTAATGTGAGACAGATTTTTGATCCTCTTGAAGAATATGATTTTTTTGGCTGAGCCTGATGATTATTCTGATGGCTAAGAGCCATAATGATTGATAGGACAGTGATGCTCATTGAACTGATGACAGTTTCCTGGTATTGCCGCTTACGATCTTTATCGAAGAACATGTGATATCGGTAAGATATGGAAGTTGTCGAAGAGCTGCTGGAGCTTGAGGAGTTCTTTATATTATATACACATGATCGGACAAACTCAGAGCTAGGAGGCGGAAAAAGAAAAGATGGAAAGAGTTTTTTTTAAGAAATTTAGATTAGGGGTTGCATTGCAATCAAAATGTTGTATAATGCTTTGTTTCATATGTTCCATTTTTTTTTCTATTTCGTAGAACCATCTTGTATCGAATTAGCAAGAAATTACAGCAGGTTGGAGATGCCATTGGCAATGGATGAATATTTTAGGGTCCATATAACCATTCCTGTAAGACTAAGAGATGTATAGTTTGTTCATTCTTTTTGAAATATTATAGTTTTTTGCCATTTCCTTTTGCTTTCCATCAAAATAACATTCTTAGAGGTTCAACAGATCCAATGTAAAATTGGTTTAATTCATGTTTGTTGAAGTATATTTGCTTTTCTAATTTAATATTTAATTTTTTTTACCCATTTTGAGTAATAAAGTATGGCCAATTTACCAATAAAAGCTTAATTTTTTATAAATTTATCGAAATGGGCTTGGTATTTTATTATTTACCAGAATGGGCCATTTTTTGGGAAATCGCGTTCACATCAGCGCGATGTCAGGGGACGTGCCAGAAAATCGTGTCCACATCAGCGCGCTTTGCTAATGTGGCAACAAATCGCGTCCACAAGGGGCGATTTGTTGCCATGTCATCAAAGCACACTGATGTGGCCGCGATTTCTTGACATAGCGCGTTACGGGGGACGCGATTTGCCCGTTTTTCCCATGTTAGGATTTTGGATTTTAGGGTTTAGGGTTTTTAGGGTTTTGTAGAAAAAAGTAAACAAATAAGTCGCGCCCACGTTTACGCGCTTTTGCTACAATAGGTCCTGAAAAAATAATTTCGAGTTGACGTTTCTGAGCAAATAGTATAAAATGGCTTCTAGCAGGATGCTGTTTGATAAGAATTTGTGAAATCGTGGCCTCGTGGACGCGCTTTTGCTACAGTAGGTCCTGGAAGAAATAATTTCGGGCTGACGTTTCTAAGCAAATAATATAAAATCGCTTCTAGCAGGATGCTATTTGAGAAGAATTTGTGAAATCACGTCATGTGCTTTTGCTATTGTAGGTCCTGGAAGAAATAATTTCGGGTTGACGTTTCTAAGCAAATAATATAAAATCGCTTCTAGCAGGATGCTATTTGAGAAGAATTTGTGAAATCGCGCCCTCGTGGACACGCTTTTGTTACAGTAGGTCCTGGAAATTGAGAGGAAATTTGAGAGAGGATTAGTTTGTGAAAAAAAAGGGGTGGGGGGTATTTATAGTTTTTTTTTGACCGTGGGGGGGCCAACGGTCAAATTTTTGACCGTTGCACTGTTCACACGCGGGGCAAGTTGCGACCACGTCAGCGCTTTGCTGATGTGGCAACAAAGTGCCCCCTCGTGGACGTGATTTGTTGCCATGTCATCAAAGCGCTCTGACGTGGCCGCGATTTCCTGGCACGTCCCCTGACATCGCGTTGACATGGATGCGATTTTCCGGAAAAGGTCCATTTCGATAAATAATAAATACCGGGCCCATTTCGATAATTTAAAAAAAAATAGGCTTTTTTTGGTAAATTGCCCATAAAGTATAGCAAATTCCACCCATTAAATCATGCCGCCTGTAAAAAAAACATATTAATAAATTAGTGTTCACTCCTAAGAAAGAAATCATTAGGGTTTTCAAATTCTTCTTGCTTGCTATGTTTTTTCTTTTTGACTTTCAGAGTTGGTGTTGCGTAGGGTGGTCCAGTGGGTTGGGTAACCAATTAAATTACGAGATATCTTATGTCGAAACTATTTTTATTTTTGGAAAAAAACAAAAAAAATTAGTTGTCGATGAAAATTTGGAGTCACCACCAATCTTTTATTAAGGTGTGATTGGATCACCTAAAACGACTTTGGTCTACGAGTTTTTAGAAAAACGGGTTTGGGAGTCAGTTTCGTTCGAGGAAGGATTAGCACCCTCGTAACGCCCAAAAAATTGGTACCTAGTTGATTAATTAGTATTTTAATGTCGAGAGTTGAAAAATATGATTTTTAGTGAAAATTAAAAATGCGTCAATTATTAAGACTTTTCTCATTTCAAAAAAAAAAGAAAATATCACACCCAATGCGTTAGGGCACGATACTCTACTTCTCCAAAATGAGTTTGTCCAAAATACTTATGAAATAAAATTTAAGAGAATATTCATTTGTTTAAAATTTATAAGGAAATCGCGGCCCAATACATTAGGGCACAATTTCTCAAAATTCTAAGCATCGAATATTTCCTTTATTGTTTTAAAAAAAATCTTTATCACGAGAAATCAACGCGTCACATCCAATACGTTAGGACACCACATGTTGAATCCCCGATGACAAGCTTGATTTTGTTTGATTAAAGAGCAATTCTCGATTATTAGATTTTACGAAGAAAATCGGAACCCAATACGTTAGGGCTCAATTTCCTTGAAAATCCTAAATACGAGTATTATCTCTATTTTGAAAAATTTCTATTTTTAAAATCGAGTAAAAAGATGATGTAATATTAGGTTGAATGCATGTATAAATGCTGATGTAACAAATAATGATAATGAATACACCAATGACATAGAAATAATATAAACAAATAAATAAACGAAACTAATATACATAAGAAAGAAAATAATCAATGACATGCAAAGTAAAACGAGCAAGATAAAATAATGTAAATGAAAACACAAAATAATAAACAAATAAAAGAAATAAACAAAAAATATAAAGAATGAAAGGTACATAATATATACATTGAAATTATGAAAAAAAATATAAAATTTTAGATTATAAACTTATATAAACAAAAGTCATAATGTATTTAAGAAAATAAATAAATAAATAAATATGTATATATAAATTATAAAATACGTGTTAAAAATATAAGCATGTATTTAAGCATTTACGAAAATAAAAAAACATAGGTATATATATAAATATTCATTAGGAAAAAAAATATATGTACACATAGAGTATATTAAAAATAATTAAATAATATCTACATTATCAAAATTAATAAAAAAAATATGTGTATATATATAAATATGAGAAAAATATTAGTTTTAAAAAAATATAAATGTACATAAAAAAATATACATATATATATTTATATATATAGATTTAAAAAAAATAAGTACACATAAAAAGTTACAGAAATAAAAATAAAAATAATTACATTATTAGAATTAATTAATTTTAAGAAAAAAAATAAAAAAACCTAAATTGAACTGCAATTAAAAAGTCTGGGGTAAATCCGCAAATAAATAGAACCCAAAGGACTAAATTGAAACGCGAATTACATAGAGGGGCTGGAAGGGAAATTTTCTCTTCTCCAAAACGGCGTCGTTCAAGTAGGACTAAATTGAAATTGAAAATAAATTAAAGGGCGAATTAGAAAATAAAGGACCTAATTGTAAAATATTAAAAAGGCGGAGGGGATAAAAGCACAATTTACCCATCCGCTCAAAAAACACGCGGATCCTAGGCCGGGTTGGGTCGGAGTCGGGTCGGCCTCCCCAAAACGACACCATTTTGGGCGTCAGGGGCTTCTCCCAAAACGGTACCCTTTTGGTACCCTATAAAAGCCCTAAACTTTCCAAAAAAATCATTTTAAGCCATCCCTTCTAAAAAAACTTTCAGAAAAAGCTCTCCCCTCTTTTATCATCTGGCCAGGGTCCGGGCATCGGCCACTGCACCGGACGCTGGTCTCCAACGCCAGCACCGCCGTCTGCGGTGGCTGGAAAAGGGAAAAACGCCCTTTTGACTTTCTCGACCCTTCCAAGCCCGGATCTGGGCCCAAAATCCTCAAGAAACAACAAAAATACCCTTTAAACCCTAGAAACCTTTTGGCTTCCGGTCATCGGTCATCGGGGGTGACTCCCTCAATCGTGTAGGCGACATATGACCTGTACACAGGTATTCTCAAACCCTCTTTTCGTCTTTTATTTTTATTCTTTTTATACGTTTGTAATAAAATGCGAAAAAAAAATAATAAAAAACAGCAGTTCGAAAAAAACTTCAACCTTTGGATTTCCAATTGACTCTCTGTTTGCGCTGTGAAATTGCTTGTTTTTTTATTTGATTTTTTTCGAGGCCCTAATTACAGTGTTTTGAGTTTGCTTTTATAGCAAACAATGAAACAAGAAAAGTAAACAAAATCTTCAGGTATCTTGCTTGATTCGTGATTTCAAAGATTTTTCTTGCCCTATTCTGTCTTGTTTCCTTCCTTGTTGTGCAGGTATGGACGTGGCTCGTGCGGATCTTGCAGACTAGCTGGCTGCGGCGTGAGTTCTCCCCAGAAAACCTAGAGTTTCTGCCACTGTTTTGGGCCACCAGATTTGGGCCTCTGCTTTATTTCAATTTGGGCCATGTATTCTGGGCCAATTATTTGTTTTGGATTCGACCTTGTAAAAAAACAAACTGGACTTTTTTATTTTTTATTTATAAAAGGGTCGGGTAAAATTCAGGTATTACAACTGCCCCACTTTGTTCGTTATCGTGTAACAGGAACGGAGCAAAGACTTTAAAAATGCCAAATTTTGCCCAGTCGTGCTAGCTTTTGGTACTCTTCTTCTTCACGTAGCCTCATTCCTTCCTACTACATCTTCAGAGGTATAGGAACTAGTGCTTCAATCTACTCCAATGTAATGCAGGGAGATAAGATTTGTACGTTGGGTGTGCTGTGACTTAAAGATGAATTTGATGCGACCTGCCCTACTGTAATTTCAGAGAGATAAGATCTGTTATTTTAATCCGCTCCGCTGTAACCTCAGGGAGATAGGATTATTGGCTTTAATCTGCTCCACTGTAACCCCAGGGAGATAAGATTTGCCATCTTCAGTCTGTCCACTGCTACTTTAGGGGGATAAGACCTGCTTACTCAGTCTGCTCTACCGTAACCTTAGGGAGATAAGACTTGATGCGATCTACTCTACTGCAACTTCAGAGAGATAAGATCTGTTATTTTAATCTGTTCCGCTGTAACCTCAGGGAGATAGGATTATTGGCTTTGGTTTGCTCCACTGCAACCTCAGGGAGATAAGACCTAATGCGATCTACTCTACTGCAACTTCAGAGAGATAAGATCTTTTATTTTAATCCACTCCACTGCAACTTCAAGGAGATAGGATTACTGGCCTCAATCTGCTCCACTACTGCTTAGGGAGATAAGATCTGCCATCTTCAATCTGCTCCACTACTGCTTAGGGAGATAAGATCTATAGTTCTCCGGTCTGCTCCGCTGCTGCTCAGGGAGATAAGACCTAATGCGATTTACTCTACTGCAACTTCAGAGAGATAAGATCTTTTATTTTAATCCACTCCATTTCAACTTCAGGGAGATAGGATTACTAGCCTCAATCTGCTCCACTACTGCTTAGGGAGATAAGACCTGCCATCTTCGATCTGCTCCACTACTGCTTAGGGAGATAAGATCTGTAGTTCTTCGGTCTGCTCCGCTGCTGCTCAAGGAGATAAGACCTGATGCGATCTACTCTACTGCAACTTCAGAGAGATAAGATCTTTTATTTTCAACCTACTCCACTGCTGCTTATGGAGACAAGGCTGGGGTCTTTGATCTGCTTCACTGCCAGTATAGGAAGGCAAGATCTGCTATCTTTATCCTGCTCCGCTGCCACTGAGGGAGGCAAGGCTAGTGTCTTTGATCTGCTTCACTGTCAGTACAGGAAAGCAAGATCTTCTATTTTCAACCTGCTCCGCTGCAACCCAGGGAAGTAAGGCTGGTGTCTTTGATCTGCTTCGCTGCCGGTACAGGAAGGCAAGATCAACAATCTTCAACCTTGTAACACCCCGAACCCGAGACCGACACCGGAGTTGGACACGAGATGTTAACAAACTTTGAAAAATTTTTCCAGACACTGCCCAGTCTGAGTACTAGTCGCTTCAAAAATCATATCTTGAGTTTCACAACTCGAAAATCAGTTTTGTGATTTTTCCCTGAAACTAGACTCATGTCCCCACCTATGTATTTTTTTTAGAATTTTTGGTCGGGCCAATTAGTACAGTTTATTAGTCAAAGTCTCCCATGTTACAGGAGTCGACTACACTGACCTTTTCCCATTACGACTTGTATATCTCTCTGCACAGAGCTTCAATACTGATGCCGTTTGTTTCTATGGAAACTAGACTCAGAGAGGAATCCATACATATATGGCATGACCCCTAATTATCTCTGGTCAATTTATAGTGAATTTCCAAAGTCGGAACAGGGAATCCAGAAACTGTTCTGGCCCTGTTCCACAAGAATCCGAATATCTCTTACTGTACTGTTCCTATGATTGTTTCGTTACTTCCATATGAAAGTAGATTCATCAAGGTTCGATTACATAATTTATTCACTATTTAATTCCACTCCTACGAATTCTTGTGATTTTTCCAATCCACACCACTGCTGCTACCAGCTTCTGTTTTCAAAGTAAACCTTACCTAATTTGGGGTTTCATGGACCAACTAGGGCCTTGTCATACATAAGCCCACATATGATCATACTTAGCCATTCCAGTGGCAGATCATTTGCTCAACACTTCCATTCCAACTATAGTTACATCATGAAACCATCTATACATTCATAAACACGAATGGTCTAATGCCATACTCCACTTCTACAAGCCATTTTCGCATGGCTGTACACTTATACATTTCATAAAGTACTCGAAAGACAACAATGGGTAGTCCTATACATGCCATAACAAAATTCAACCAAAATAGTACCCAAAAGAGCCTTTGATAGTGTGGGCGACTTCGACTTCAAGATCCCGAGTCCGATAGCTGGAGAACCAAAAATCTATAAAACAGAGGAGCAATGTAACGAGTAAGCAATTTATGCTTAGTAAGTTTGAGCAAGGAATTCCAGCATGCACAAATAATAGCACACATTTAGCTAAACGGAATATTTCATAATACGCAATTTACCGATATCAAACTTGCTTCACAACCTTAACAACCCTTATGTACATACACAATAAACTAACTTGACCGAAGGCCGGTAGCTCGTTTATCAACTGAGCGAACCTTTATTTGTAAGGGCTCGATTAATATTCAACACATACGTAACATATCCCAATATTGGGATGTTTTTCGAGTATTAGCTGGAATTTTACAGCAAGCTCATTCATTACCAAATCACGTACCTTCGGGATTTAACCGGATATAGCTCCTCGTTCAAATGCCTTCGGGACAGAGCCCGGTTTTAGTAACTCACACAATGCCTTCGGGACATAACCCGGATTTAACAACTCGCACGAATGCCTTCGGGACTTAACCCGGATTTAACAACTCGCACGAATGCCTTCGGGACTTAACCCGGATTTAATAACTCGCACGAATGCCTTCGGGACTTAACCCGGATTTAGTATCTCGCACAAAGGCCTTCGGATCTTAGTCCGGATATATTCGCTTAGCACAAAGCCTTCGGGACTTAGCCCGGACATCATTCAATTAATCATGCACATCTAACAATAATTCATGGTACATTCATATTTCATTTTCGTTTACGAAACTCAAACATAAGGCACATATTGTCCTTGCACATTCGGCTTAATAGCCACACATAGAGCATGATTTAATCACATCGAAATTTAAGCTCTCTTACTCAAGAACTTACCTCGGGTGTTGTCGAACGATTCCGCTAGCTATTCAACCACTTTTTCCTTCCCTTTATCGGTTTTATTTCCCCTTTGCTCTTGAGCTTAATCAAACAAATAAATTGATTTCATCATTTAGGCATCAAAGATGAACACAAGGCACTTAGCCCATATTTATACATTAGACATTAAAGTCTCATACATGCAAAAATCATGCATCAACACAACATATTAGCTAATTTCTTTGCCCTTGGCCGAATATGCATGTCCATTTTTGGGGTCGATTTCAACACTTAATATACACATATACACACTAGTAAAGCATCCTCCCCCTTTTCATCAATTTAACACATGCATTGCTCATTAACATGCAAAGTTACATTCGGCCTTAGCACACATCTTGCTAGCCGATTCTTCTCCATTTAGCAGCCAATGCACATATGTGCTCACACAAAAAAATGCTAAAAAGGAGGTTCAAGAATCATCAAGCCATCATCACATGCATCATTAACAAGCTTCATATTTTGCATGCAATGGCATTAACACAACCTCCACCTAGGCCGAATCTTAACTCATCCTCATGCCTCATCACCACAACATCAAACATCAACCAAGAATGATTCGTCCATGGTCAAGTGCCATTTCCATCACATAGCAAGATTTAGACCATGGGTTAGGTAGAACTCAAGCTAACAACTAAAACATGCATGCCTCTCATGGAACATCATCAAACATACCTTAGCCTAGCTACATGCATGGCCGAATCTCTTCACCTTTCTTTTCTTTCCTCCTTAAAATTTTGGCCAAGGATGAACCAAAGGATGAGAAAATTTTTCTTTGTTTTTCTTTCTAGTTTTTGGCAAGCATGAAGATGAGAAAAGGATGAACAAAATTCCCCCCCTTTCTCTTCTTTAGCTCACGGCAATGGGGGGACAAACACTACACACACATTTTTTTTTCTTTTGTTTTCCATTTCTTTATTACCCATACTCCTTATTTTATTCTTCCACTAACAAAACATGTTTCATGACATGTTTTGCCCATCCTCCTTGTCATGGCCGGCCACTACTCATTAGGGGGGAATTTGACATGCAAGTCCCCCCTTTGTCCACATGCACTAATAGGTCCTCACACATTGACCTATCACATTTTAGAATTTTCTCACATAAGTCCTATTGACTAAATTCACATGAAATCAACCAAATTGAAGCTTGAAATTTTCACACATTCATAATTACATATTCTACACAATAAGTATCACATTCAAACATTTCGGTGACTCGGTTTAGCGGTCCCGAAACCACTTCCCGACTAGGGTCAACTTTGGGCTGTCACAACTCTCCCCCACTTAAGAAATTTTCGTCCCCGAAAATCTTACCGGTAAATAGGTTTGGGTATCGTTCTTTCATCGAGCTCTCGGTCTCCCAAGTTGCTTCCTCGATCCCGTGTTTGAGCCATAACACCTTTACTAGCGGAACTCTTTTGTTTCGCAACTCCTTCACTTCACGAGCTAGGATACGCATCGGTCCTTCTTCATAGCTCATGTCGACTTGAATTTCAACCTCTGATGGGCTAATTATATGCGATGGATCAGATCGATAGCGTCGAAGCATCGAAACATGAAAGACGTCATGAATCTTTTCAAGCTCCGGGGGCAAAATCAATCTATACGCAACCGGACCAACTCGTTCGGAGATTTTGTACGGCCCAATGAATCTTGGGCTCAACTTGCCCTTACGGCCGAACCTGAGTATCTTTTTCCAAGGTGAAACCTTAAGGAACACTTTGTCTCCCACCTGATACTCGATGTCTTTTCGTTTCAAATCTGCGTACGATTTCTGACGATCCGTGGCTACCTTCAGACTTTCACGGATTACCTTTACTTTCTGTTCAGCATCTCTAATCAAATCAACTCCGAAAATTTTGCTTTCACCGAGCTCGGTCCAAAACAATGGTGTACGGCATTTACGACCGTACAAAGCCTCGTAAGGTGCCATCTTAATACTTGATTGAAAACTATTGTTGTAAGCGAATTCAATCAAAGGTAAATACCGTTCCCATGAACTACTGAACTCGAGGATGCAACATCTCAACATATCCTCAAGTATCCGAATTATCCTCTCGGATTGACCATCGGTTTGGGGGTGAAAAGCAGTGCTAAAATGCAGCTTGTACCCAGAGCTTCTTGCAATTTCTTCCAAAATCGTGAGGTGAATCTCGGATCTCTATCCGACACGATAGAAACAGGTACCCCGTGTAATCTCACAATTTGATAAACATACAATTCAGCTAGTTTCTCCAATGAAAATCCGTACGTACGGGGATGAAATGAGCCGTCTTAGTCAGTCTATCAACAATAACCCATATCGCATCCTTCTTACTTGCTGACAAGGGCAGTCCGGACACAAAGTCCATTGTGACTCGATCCCATTTCCACTCGGGTATCATGATCGGCTGGAGTAATCCTGAAGGCACTTGATGTTCCGCTTTCACTTGTTGACATATTAAACATCTCGAAACAAAGTCAGAGATGTCCCGTTTCATACCATGCCACCAAAATTGACGTTTCAAATCTTGTATATTTTCGTACTCCCCGGGTGAATGACATTCGACTACAATGGGCTTCGTTCAGAATCATCGAAATGAGTTCCGAATTCCTTGGAACACACAAACGATTTCTGAACCTCAAACAATCATCATCATCAATTTGAAACTCCGATTCCTCGTTCGGAAAACACTTAGCCCGTTTTGCAACCAATTCATCATCGACTTTCTGAGCTTCACGAATTTGGTGAGTCAACAATGGTTTAGCTTTTAATTCAGCTACTAACACACTGTCTGGTAGAACAGACAAATGCACGTTCATCGCTCGAAAGCAAACAATGACTTCCGGCTTAAGGCGTCCGCAACCACGTTAGCCTTTCCCGGGTGGTAATCAATGACAAGCTCGTAATCTTTCAACAACTCAAGCCAACGTCTTTGTCGCAGATTCAAGTCTCGTTGAGTCATCAAATATTTGAGACTTTTGTGATCCGAAAATACATGGCACTTCTCACCAAACAGATAATGTCGCCATATTTTTAAAGCAAACACGATGGCAGCTAGTTCGAGATCATGGGTCGGATAATTCCTCTCGTGTGGCTTCAATTGTCTCGACGCATAGGCCACGACTCGACCTTCTTGCATCAATACGCAACCCAACCCAAGTAGGGATGCGTCACTATAAATGACAAACTCTTTACCGATTCGGGTTGCACAAAATTGGAGCTTCAGTCAAGTGAGTTTTCAGTTGATCAAACTTTTCTGACACTTCTCCGTCCATTCGAACTTAACGCCTTTTGAAGTAGCTTCGTCATTGGTGTGGCTATATCGAGAAACCTTTGACAAATCGTCGGTAATAACCGGCGAGCACCAAAAAGCTCCGAACCTCAGTAATATTTCTCGGAGGTTTCCAGTCAAGTATGGCTGAAATTTTGTTCGGGTCAACTCGAATACCCGATGCGGATACCACATGACCCAAGAAGCTAACCTCTCTTAACCAGAACTCACACTTACTGAACTTAGCATATAACTGCTTATCCCGCAAAATTTGCAGCACTAGCCTCAGATGCCAGCATGTTCGGTCTCATCTCTTGAATAGACCAAAATGTCATCAATGAACACAACTACGAACTGATCCAAATACGGTCTGAAGATCCGATTCATCAAATCCATAAATACGCAGGGGCATTAGTGAGCCCAAACGGCATCACTAAGAATTCGTAGTGACCATATCTCGTTCTGAAGGCAGTTTTGGGAATATCTGGATCTCGATTCGCAACTGATAATAGCCCGATCTCAAATCTATTTTTGAGAACACTGAGGCTCCCTTCAGTTGGTCGAACAAATCATCGATGCACGGCAACGGATATTTGTTCTTTCTCGTCACTTTATTCAGCTGACGATAGTCAATGCACAACCTCATGGTTCCGTCCTTCTTTTTCACGAACAATACTGGTGCACCCCAAGGTGAGAAACTTGGTCGAGCGAAACCTCTATCCGTCAGTTCTTGCAACTGAGCTTTCAACTCCTTTAACTCGGTTGGTGCCATACGATACGGAGCTATCGAAATCGGCGTAGTCCCAGGTACAAGCTCAATACCAAACTCTACCTCCCGAACAGGTGGTAAACCCGGTAATTCTTCCGGAAAAACATCCGGGTATTCACAAACCACCGGCACAGATTCGGGTTTCTTTTCTAATTCTTTGTCATCAAGCACATATGCAAGGTATGCTTCGCACCCTTTTCTTACATATTTCTGTGCCAACATTGCTGATATTACAGCTGGCATCCCCTCCAAGTCCGCAGACTCAATTCGGACTACTTCGTTATTTGCGCACCTCAAATCAATAGTCTTGCTCTTGCAATTCACAATCGCATCATGCGCGGTCAACCAATCCAACCCAAGGATAACATCAAATTCATCAAACGGCAAAAGCATCAAGTCCGCTGGGAAACAGGAACCTCGAATTTCCAGGGGACATTTCTTACACACTTTGTCGACAAGCACGTAACGACCCAAGGGATTTGACACCCGAATTACGAACTCAGTAGACTCAATAGGTAAAGTCTTACTGGATGCTAAGGTTTCACATATGTAAGAATGAGTAGAACCGGGGTCAATCAAAGCAATTACATTAGTATCAAAGAGGGTGAATGTACCGGTAATAACATCAGGCGAAGAAGCATCCTCGCGGGCACGTATAGCATAAGCTCTAGCAGGCGCACGGGCTTCGGATCTGGTTATATCATCTCTAGATCCTCTCTAACCACCACCAGCATTGCCCATATTTCCAGATGGTCTACCTCGAGCAGTGGTAGCACCCGGTCTCCCACTCTGATTTGCATTCTGTCCCGACAACCTCGGGCAATCTTTAATGAAGTGGTCCACTGATCCGCATTTGTAACAGGAGCGGTCAGGAAATCTACAACTCCCCGAATGCCATTTACCGCAATATCGGCATTTCGTCCTGTCTCGACGTTCATTCCCAACACTGGCGACCGAAGTGCCTCGTGTACCCACAGGGGGTCGATCACGATCTCGTCCAAAAAGGCCCGAAGTGCCTCTAAACTGGCCCGCATCATCTCGAAATCTCTTCGATGTCTGTTGAAGAGACCTCCCGAGGATCTTTTACGAAACTCTCCAGTTCCCTCATCAACTCTTTGCTTTTCTTTTCTAAGCTCTTCGGCTTTACAAGCTCGTTCAACAAGTACCACGAACTCTTGTATTTCAAGAACGCCAACGAACATTTTTATATCTTCATTCAGCCCATCCTCGAAGCGTTTACACATAATAGCTTCGGACGAAACACATTCCCGAGCGTATTTGCTAAGTCTAACAAATTTTCGCTCGTAATCAGTAACCGACATGGAGCCTTGCTTAAGCTCAAGAAATTCCTTCCGTTTTTGATCAACAAATCTCTGACTGATATACTTTTTCCGAAACTCAGTTTGGAAAAACTCCCAAGTTACTTGCTCTCGGGGCACAATAGAAGTCAGAGTACTCCACCAATAGTAGGCAGAATCACGTAGCAAGGAGATAGCACACTTTAGGCATTCATCGGGTGTACAAGATAGCTCATCGAGTACCCGGATAGTGTTGTCCAGCCAAAATTCAGCTTGCTCGGCATCATCGCTATCCATAGCCTTAAATTCAGTAGCCCCATGTTTTCGGATTCTGTCAACTGGGGGCTTATTTGACCTTATTTGGTCCGTTACCGGTGGTATTGTAGGTGCGGGGGTAGTATTTGTCGGGAATGGAGGTTGTGGAACAGCCATATTAGTTCGAATGTATTGGTTAAACCAATCATTCATCACACTATAGAATGCTTGTCTAGCTTCATCATTCTGATTACTAGCATTAGGTTGAGAGTTTGCCGGCACTGTCCCTTGCGCGGGAGCAGGCCCTACACTCTCAAGATCATCAGCTACCTCTCGGTCACGATCGGGATCCATTACTATAAACACATTTACAATTGTCGGAAATCACCACACTATCAAGTAATCACATAAAATGGCATGTATAGCTAGACCCAAAACATTACGGTAGTCCTAGAATCGACTAAACCTGGCTCTGATACCAATAAAATGTAACACCCCGAACCCGAGACCGACACCGGAGTCGGACACGAGATGTTAACAAACTTTGAAAAATTTTCCAGACACTGCCCAGTCTGAGTACTAGTCGCTTCAAAAATCATATCTTGAGTTTCACAACTCAAAAATCAGTTTTGTGATTTTTCCCTGAAACTAGACTCATGTCCCCACCTATGGATTTTTTTCTAGAATTTTTGGTCGGGCCAATTAGTACAGTTTATTAGTCAAAGTCTCCCAAGTTACAGGGGTCGACTACACTGACCTTTACCCCTTACGACTGGGATATCTCTCCGCACAGAGCTTCAATACTGATGCCGTTTGTTTCTATGGAAACTAGACTCAGAGAGTAATCCATACATATATGGTATGACCCCTAATTATCTCTGGTCAAATTATAGTGAATTTCCAAAGGCGGAACAGTGAATCCAGAAACTGTTCTGGCCCTGTTCCACAAGAACCCGAATATCTCTTACTGTACTGTTCCTATTATTGTTTCGTTACTTCCATATGAAAGTAGATTCATCAAGGTTCGATTACATAATTTATTCACTATTTAATTCCACTCCTACGAATTCTTGTGATTTTTCCAATCCACACCACTGCTGCTATCAGCTTCTGTTTTCAAAGTAAACCTTACCTAATTTGGGGTTTCATGGACCAACTAGGGCCTTGTCATACATAAGCCCACATATGATCATACTTAGCCATTCCAGTGGCTGATCATTTGCTCAACACTTCCATTCCAACATAGTTACATCATGAAACCATCTATACATTCATAAATACGAATGGTCTAATGCCATACTCCACTTCTACAAGCCATTTTCGCATGGCTGTACACTTATACATTTCATAAAATACTCGAAAGACAACAACGGGTAGTCCTATACATGCCATAACAAAATTCAACCAAAATAGTACCCAAAAGAGCCTTTGATAGTGTGGGCGACTTCGACTTCAAGATCCCGAGTCCGATAGCTGGAGAACCAAAATCTATAAAACAGAGGAGCAATGTAACGAGTAAGCAATTTATGCTTAGTAAGTTTGAGCAAGGAATTCCAGCATGCACAAAGAATAGCACACATTTAGCTAAACGGAATATTTCATAATACGCAATTTACCGATATCAAACTTGCTTCACAACATTAACAACCCTTATGTACATACACAATAAACTAACTTGGCCGAAGGCCGGTAGCTCGTTTATCAACTGAGCGAACATGTATTTGTAAGGGCTCGATTAAATTCAACACATACGTAACATATCCCCGTATTGGGATGTTTTTCGAGTATTCGCTGGAATTTTACAGCAAGCTCATTCATTACCAAATCACGTACCTTCGGGATTTAACCGGATATAGCTCCTCGTTCAAATGCCTTCGGGACATAGCCCGGTTTTAGTAACTCACACAATGCCTTCGGGACATAACCCGGATTTAACAACTCGCACGAATGCCTTCGGGACTTAACCCGGATTTAATAACTCGCACGAATGCCTTCGGGACTTAACCCGGATTTAATAACTCGCACGAATGCCTTCGGGACTTAACCCGGATTTAGTATCTCGCACAAAGGCCTTCGGATCTTAGTCCGGATATATTCGCTTAGCACAAAGCCTTCGGGACTTAGCCCGGACAGCATTCAATTAATCATGCACATCTAACAATAATTCATAGCACATTCATATTTCATTTTCGTTTACGAAACTCAAACACAAGGCACATATTGTCCTTGCACATTCGGCTCAATAGCCACACATAGAGCATGATTTAATCACATCGAAATTTAAGCTCTCTTACTCAAGAACTTACCTCGGGTGTTGTCGAACGATTCCGCTAGCTATTCAACCACTTTTTCCTTCCCTTTATCGGTTTTATTTCCCCTTTGCTCTTGAGCTTAATCAAACAAATAAATTGATTTCATCATTTTAGGCATCAAAAGATGAACACAAGGCACTTAGCCCATATTTATACATTAGACATTAAAGTCTCATACATGCAAAAATCATGCATCAACACAACATATTAGCCAATTTCTTTGCCCTTGGCCGAATATGCATGTCCATTTTTGGGGTCGATTTCAACACTTAATACACACATATACACACTAGTAAAGCATCCTCCCCCTTTTCATCAATTTAACACATGCATTGCTCATTAACATGCAAGGTTACATTCGGCCTTAGCACACATCTTGCTAGCCGATTCTTCTCCATTTAGCAACCAATGCACATATGTGCTCACACAAAAAAAATGCTAAAAAGGAGGTTCAAGAATCATCAAGCCATCATCACATGCATCATTAACAAGCTTCATATTTTGCATGCAATGGCATTAACACAACCTCCACCTAGGCCGAATCTTAACTCATCCTCATGCCTCATCACCACAACATCAAACATCAACCAAGAATGATTCATCCATGGTCAAGTGCCATTTCCATCACATAGCAAGATTTAGACCATGGGTTAGGTAGAACTCAAGCTAACAACTAAAACATGCATGCCTCTCATGGAACATCATCAAACATACCTTAGCCTAGCTACATGCATGGCCGAATCTCTTCACCTTTCTTCTTCTTTCCTCCTTAAAATTTTTGGCCAAGGATGAACCAAGGATGAGAAAATTTTTCTTTGTTTTTCTTTCTAGTTTTTGGCAAGCATGAAGATGAGAAAAGGATGAACAAAATCCCCCCCCTTTCTCTTCTTTAGCTCACGGCAATGGGGGGACAAACACTACACACACATTTTTTTTTTCTTTTGTTTTCCATTTCTTTATTACCCATACTCCTTATTTTATTCTTCCACTAACAAAACATGTTTCATGACATGTTTTGCCCATCATTCTTTGTCATGGCCGGCCACTACTCATTAGGGGGGGGAAATTTCACATGCAAGTCCCCCCCTTTGTCCACATGCACTAATAGGTCCTCACACATTGACCTATCACATTTTAGAATTTTTCTCACATAAGTCCTATTGACTAAATTCACATGAAATCAACCAAATTGAAGCTTGAAATTTTCACACATTCATAATTACATATTCTAGACAATAAGTATCACATTCAAACATTTCGGTGACTCGGTTTAGCGGTCCCGAAACCACTTCCCGACTAGGGTCAACTTTGGGCTGTCACAACCCATATCCCATGCAACAGAATACATGTCATGGCGTACAACAAACAGAATCAGAATATCATACATTTCAGTCAAAATTAACCCTAGGGGTATAATGGTCATTTTGCACCTAAGGGTATAATGGTAATTTTCATACTTAGGGGTATTTTAGTAAATTTAATATTTTAGGATTTCCATGCATATTACAGCCATTAACGTATTAATAGAAACACTTATCGAGCGTTTTTACCGAATTGGGCCCGTTGGCCCATTAACCTGTTTTCGGCCCATTAAGCCCAAATATACCGTAGTACATGAAATTGCGCACTCTACAATCTTACTGCTTGAGATTACTAGGATTAACAAACAAACCATCTCACGAGCGCTCGCACGCTCGTAAGTCCACAAAATGCCAGCTCTTCGGCATTTCGGCTTTTCGGCTTTTGCCGATCTAGTCTATAAGTGGGTGTCATTTACACACCTGATCTGTAACGATATGCTGGCGACATCCACACACGATTTGCATACAATCGAGTTACTAAAACATCAGTCTACATATCAAAAACAAACTATGTACTAGCCCTCTTACCATATCCGGCCAACATTGCCTTAGACTCTAAAGTTCTTACCTTTCTGCCGAAATATGGACTAGATCTAGATGTCCAACCAAGTTAGCCTTCAAGCCCTTCGTTGTACGCCCCCTTGTACACTCTAGCGCATACAAAACCAAAAGAAAGAGGCAAAAATGCCCTTAGTCCCAACATTAGCCACCCTTAAGGGGTTTCGGCTTTTACCTTAAATCATGAGTAACTAGCGAAAGTGATTTGAATACTTAGCAATCGTTGTTTTACCCCAAAGAGTGTTCCTATCTATGATATCAATCTCGATCTATCGTAGTTAGAAGAAACAGGTTCAAGTAGCCAAAGATTCAGCTACTTAAACCACAAGTATGAAGGTTTCGGCTTTTTAAAGAAAAGGGAAAGGGGTTCGGCTATAGCAAGATTCAGCCTCCTAGATGTAAGGAAAACAAATGAAGAGAAGAAGAGAAGGAAAGGGATGGTAGATTCGGCCACTTGAGGAATCAATGGAGAAAAGAAATTGACGCAAGAGGCAAAAGAGGGGAGAGTATAGGTTCGGCTAAGGGGTAATCGGCAGCAGGTACTTGGTTTTGAGAGGAAACAGGGATAAAGAAGATGAGAGTCGACAAGAAATGAAAAGTGAAAAGAAGAGGGGAGGAGATGAGAGAATTCGGTTCTTGAAGAAGAGAAGTCAGCACAGGTGTAGGGTGTAGGTTTCAGCTTCTAGTAAAAGAAAGAAAAAGAGAAAACCAGTCCCGAAAGTATAAAAAAGAACTCAGCAGCCACAAGTCCAAATGCCAAAATTCCCAACACTAAATGACCTAGCCGAATTTACCTATACTAAAGACCCTTGGCCGGCCAACTCTTACTCCTCAAGAATCCAACATTCGGCCAACACCAAGCTCCTTGATCAACTCCTAAATTTCCTCCCTTATCTCTTCCTTACCCAATCCCCTGATCAGCTCAAACTCTTCCACCGATTAGCAGCATCCTTATCCACCCCTTGCACTACTTCAGCATGCTGCCAGGAGGGTCCGGTTCAGACTCCAACTCCTTCCCTACGTGAGCAGTAAAAACCCAAACCTTCCGTACGTGAGGTGAGGCTCGAACACCAGTCCTCCGTCCGCCCTTTCTACTTCGCCCGTGCTACTAGCCACTGCACCACGCTTCTTTCTTTACTAATATAGGGTCACAATTAATCTTAATCTATTCCTGCTGAAGCCTCGGTTACTTGCGAAATAGAAAGGTAAATTTGCCTGCTATACATCTCGAATCTGCGATCTTCTGAACACACACACATACGCTGCTTACCACTGCACTGAAGTTCCTTTCATGACATAATCTTCTCACAATTAACTTATAACCCTTACTTGCTTCAGTTCTAGACCGCTTTTAAAAATAAAACAGAATTTGCCCGCGTAAGGACTCGAACCTGCGCCCTCTCCGCGTGCCCAGCACGCTGCTACCACTACGCCACGGCACTCCTTGTGTTGGATTATGTTCGCAACTCCTCTTAACCCCTATTTTAACCGCAACCTAAATACTAAAAAAAACAACCATTTGCGCGCGCCGTGCCTTGAACCCAGGCACCTCCCACGCCCTCATAGCGTGCTTAGCCACTGGGCCAGGTGCTTTTTTCTGCTAAAACTCAGCCCAAATTATTAATAAGGCCTACTGCCCAGATTCCCTTAAGATACAAAATTTAAGAATTTTGCTAAAGATATGGGCCGAGCCCCGGACTTTTCCCACACCATAAACCTTTGCAATTTATTTAATTACTAAACTAAACATACGAATAATAATAATAATAACATCCAAATTATTCGGGCCGTCTTCTACTCAAACCCAGACTCAAGGTTCAATACTTTCAGGCCCAAAAATCAGGGCGTTACAGGTTGTTCTTACATGCTTGAATTTGTGCCATGTGATGTTGTGTAGATGTGAGCAAGTGAGGGTGGCAAAATAGCTTGGTAAATAGCCTTTTTTTGCCCACACCGGTAGACACATGGGCGTATGTCTAGGCCGTGTATGACATACGATCAGCCCCATGGGCGTGTGATTCGGCCGTGTGTCCCCTACACCTAAATTGTTGTAAAACAGAATGCTCGGTATCAAGTACACGGACATGAGACACGGCCGTGTGCCTCAGCCATGTGGAGGACACACGGGCGTGTGTCTTGGCCGTATGACCTCAATTTGTTCTTGGGTGACAAACTAAGAGTTACATGAGTTAGGGACACAGGCATGTGTGATCACACAGCCTGCCCACATAGGCATGTCCTAAGCCACACGGGCGTGTCACCCCTGTTTTAGCAAAAATTCTCTAAGTTTTGTAAAATTCTCTAAAGTTCTAGTTTAGTCCCGAACTGCTTCCAAACAATGTTTTGGGCCTCGTAGGCTCATTTTTGGGCCGATATGATTGATTGTTAAAATTTTTTAATTTGGTGCCAAATTTACAACTCAGAATGTATGTTTGCTTGTGTTTACGTCCAGTAATGCATCGTACCCTGTTCCGGCATCGAACACAGGTAAGGGGTCTTACAAGACAGTTCTTGCAAACCTTATCAACTAGCACATACCAACCTAGGGGGTACGATACTTTAACCACAAATTCAGTGGACTCAATAGGGAAATTTCTTACTTGACACTTGATTTGTGCATACATACGAATGGTTTGATCTTGGATCAATCAAAGCAATAACATTAGTGTCAAAGATAGAGAAAATTCCAGTAATAACATCTGGCGTAGAAGCCTCCTCTCGTGCATGGATAACGTAAGCTCTGGCGGGTGCTCGTGCTTCAGATATCACCATAGAATCTTTTGTTTCAATACAACTATTACTCACGTTTCCAGGATCACGAGGTGGTCTACCTCTCGCGGCAGTATTGTTGGGTACAACATTCTGAATTTTTTCTTTCTTAGATAATTCTGAGCAATCCCGATTAAAATTCTTTTATGTACCACATTTGAAACATGCACTGTCTTTTTCCTTGCACTCACCAAAAAGTCAAAGTCCACACCATTGACAATCAGGCTTATTATCTTTAACACTGTCTATGCTCGCTACGGACGTAGCTTGCGTCTTTGAACCTGCATGCTGTTTGCCTCGGTCTTTACTAGGATATCACCTTGAAGTAGTCAAACGGTTATAATTGTCCCTCAATTTCTTCGATGACAACTGATATGACTTTCCCGATGATCTCTTTCTTGACTCTCTAACTTCAAAATCAGGTTTTCTTTTCTCTTTGCTAAGCTCCTCGGCTTTATGAGCTCGATCAACTAGCACAACAAATTCCTTCATTTCAAGTACCTCAACTAAAAGCTTTATATCTTCATTTAATCCTTCCTCGAATCATTTACACATAGTAACCACGGTTGGAATACATTCCGGGCATATTTGCTTAATCTAACAAATTCTCTTTCTTATTCAGACATTGACATTCGACCCTGTTCAAGTTCAAGAAATTCTTTACATTTCTTATCAATGAATTTCTAACTTATATACTTCTTCTAAACTCAGTTTGAAGGAATTCCCAATCGATATGCTCTATCGTCACAACTAAAACCAAGGTATTCCACCACTGATATGTTGAGTCTTTTAGTAGAGATATAGCACATTTTACACACTCTGCCAGTGTACAGGATAACTCGTCGAAAGCTCTGATACTATTCTCTAGCCAAAATTCAACTATCTCACTATCATTATCAATTATAGCTCTAAATTCTTCAGCCCTATATTTTCAAATTTTGTCAACTGGCGATTTATTAACTCGCACAGTTTCCAAACCTTAAGGAACGACAAGGATCTATTGGGCAACAAGTGGGGGTAGAGGTCGTTGAGCCACCGAGTTCATCCATACAAACTCGGTAAATCTCTCACTCAACATTTGGAAGAAACCTTCCTTAGCTTCTACTCCCCAGCCCTCAGATACAAGCATTTAACCACTCGACACTGCTCTATGAACAAAGGCTTGCATGTTACTTTTGACTTCATCAGAGTCTGCTCGGTTGGATGTCATTATTATAAGAAAACATTTTCAAACGAGTCAAGAATTGTCACAGTATCATAGGTTATATAATGGTATATATTTCTAAACTCACACACACTACGTCCAGTCCAAGAATCGACTAAATTGTACCTCTGATACCAATAATTATAACACTCCTAACCCTCATCTGTCATCTGAATAGGGTTACAAAGCATTAATGGAAGCTTACAACTCAAAACTATCTAGTATTCAAAACATTTAAAACATAACATCATTCATAGCAAAATCAATCAATCTAACACATATTGTCCCTTATACAAGGCCTCGAGGCCCTAAAAGCACATTAGAAACAAATCGGGGACTAAATTAAAAATATATAGAACTTTTAGGAAAAGGCTGAAAATTTTCAGACTGCAAGGGTCACACGCTTGAGACACATGCCCGTGTCTCAAACCGTGCGGACATTCCAAATAGGGACACACGGCTGTGTCCTAGCCCCGTGTCTGTGCCTGTGTAACTCTCTAACTTGGGTCACATGGCCAAGTCACATGCCCATGTACCTTATGAAATGGCCTTACATGCTCGTGTGCCAGCTCGTGTGCTAGGCCGTGTAAATGCCTAACTTGCAACCTTTTGTAAGCTACACGGGACACACGCTGAGACACATGCCCCTGTCTTAGGCCGTGTGGACAACAAATAGGTCATTTTTAGACCATTTCTTTCACCCAAATTGTGCACACTCGTGCAACACAAATGCACCCAAATCAAGCCTCCAAATGCACCTAAAACGTGCATAATCAAGCTAAACAATGTGATACCAATTCATACAACCAATATGCCCTAAGCCACCTCAATTTACATGACATTAACCAAATCCAAACACAAGAATAATCTAGTCATTATCAACTTAACATTTGCAACCTAAATTCCATATCATTTCATACTACATTTGCCACATTCAAACATACCAAAATGGCCATTCATAACATGTATTCAATTGACGATTCCAACACATACCACTCAAGTACCAAAATTCTAAAAATGTTAACAATCAGAAAACAATTTAAATATGCCAACATAAAAACCAAACCTTTCACCAAGGATATTATATTTACAAGCCAAACCTATTGGCCATTTCATCCAAAAACAAAATACCTATACATGCCACTATAACCATGACTTAAAAACATCAAAGTCTATTGATATAGCTGATGGATAGTGTGATAGATTTCCAACAACTTACCAACCCGAACGAGCTTCCGATTAACTACAAAACATAGAAAATGAACACATGGTAAGCATGTTATGCTTAGTAAGTTCGTAATAATAATTTATTCTTATCATAATTACAAA